>NW_024882471.1:0-274385 GCF_019059575.1 Amphibalanus amphitrite | reverse complement strand
TTCAGTTGGTGACTTACCAGGGAAATAAGCTAAAACTAGAGCCCTCTATTTAATGGTCCTGTCCCATGTTGAAGAGATACCCCTAAAAGTGTTATCTTTTATCAGCCCTTATACAGCAAGGCAACACTTCTCAGACCAGTGGACAGTGAATGGTATCAACAGAAAGAGAAATTGTCAAATATTATCATACACCAGCAAAAATAAAATCAAAGTGTTTCTCCAGCGAAGAAATCAGTCCTAAACATAAGCTAAATATTGATTCTATTTTGCCACCAGAATCAAATATAGATCCTCCAATCACCTGATAAGCTAATAATAATGCTGATCCTGCTGCTCAGGCAGAACTGTTTTTCTCGCAAATTAATTTTGTAATTATTTATTAAACAAAAGATTGTATTTCAGAAAGATAGGCCGATTTTATATGGAGCTGTATTTATAAAAATTAATCATCATGGTTAGCTTGTTTGTATTGTTTTCTTAATTTAGGTACATATCCTCATAGTTCGGAGTCATATTTCAGCATGTTCTACAGGGAGTTGAGCATTATTTCAGTACCAATCTTTTCCTTGTTCATTTGTCCATCAATCACAACATTTCCAGGGTGGAACTATTAGTTTTCAGGCAGTCCAAGCAGTTTTCATGAGAAGGGTACCAAAATGGTGTCATTTTTAGATCATTTAGACAGGACTCTATGGGAGGCAGTGCGGGTGGGACTAAATGCTTACTTCGAAATCTAAGCTACGTTGCGGCATTGGCGGTTATGTGCGGCGTGTATGCCGCATGATTAGTAAGAGGCGACCACTAAATTAAAGACTCAAACGCTCCGACCGGTTCTCAATGAATAACACTGCATACCAAAAATGCCAACCGCTCTCGTCATAAGATATTCAGCTTTAAATAACTAGGTTATCTACATCATCATTTTGAACCAAATTAATACTTTCAACTTAACTCACTCATTCCTTGCTTTGTTGTCTCCAAACAGTCGTTCGATTGTCTGGAAATCGTATGCTAAATCCCGTACCTGTATGCGACTGGTGCATATAAAGGCCGATAAAAGAATTTGAATAGGCTCTGGCATGCGATTTCCTGGCTACCCAAAAAAGTCTGTTTCAGTCTTGCTATCAAAACATGACCTCGCCCGCACAGGGGGCGAGGTTGATGCAACCCCCCTAAGGTTTTTCGCGAATAACTCGCTTAAAAAGCGGCTGATCGCGACGAAACTTTCAGTACCCTCGCATTGATCAATTTAACACCCATCCTGAAAATTTCATGACCCTGACCCAAATGACCTTTGACCTGTGACCTACTTTTCGAGACCATGTTTGGCCGGAACCGCGATTCAGCGTATGTCGGCTCGCATTAGCAGCGCGTTTGCAGTCTTTTCGTGGTTTCAAGCGTTCAAACATGTGATATGATGTTGCCCCCATGCATTAGGGTGGGTGTCAAGGTCACCTGAAGGTCAGGTCAGGTCATTGACCTTTGGTGACCTCGGTTCACTTTTTCGAGTTTGACATGTTTCTAGGTCAGTTTTTTCGAGCTGAATTCGAATTAAAGGAAGGGTGCCACCTTTTGGACACAACGCAGTTTTTACAAGATTAGCCTCACATGAACCTAAAAACCGGCTTCACTTACCTATGCTCGAGACGGTCAGCATTGAATCCGCACGTGAAGTTATCATTTGCCAGTTTTGCTGCCAGCATTTGGGCAGGCAAAAATCTTCAGCACTATTTCCTCGTCGTGTTAAGGGTATTTTATAAAACATGAAATCAGCAAAGGTATGTATAAAAGTTATACTTTTGAAGCATGTTTTATCATTTTGAAAGGGTATATTTTTTCTTTATGGTATACACTTAAGTTTTAAAATTTTAATTGGGTAGTTTTTCTAGTAAGTTGCATGAAGGGTGAAGGGTTCCATAGATCTCTTAAGCATTGTAAAGGAAAAACCTTTACTCGACTTATTTGATGTTCTTTTCTGATGTTCTTTCTGATGTTCTTTTGATGAAACCTTTAGTTCAAATCATGTTATCTTCTTTCTTTTTATTTGTTCATCTTTTTGTCTCAGTTGCGCCATCAATGCAAATGGCAGAATGATATGTTGCCATGACAACAGGATATGCCAGCCGTCCTAGCTGCCACATCAAACGACCTTGAGTTGTAGTGGTGATATAAACAACGATCTTTTTTTTTGGCCAATGTATTAAATGCAATGTTTCGGTTTTTTGTATATTGTGGACGCGCTAACCACGTCTAAAAATTCAAATAAGTAAAATAGATTCATAGAACAAAAATTTCGGAAGGTGGCACCCTTCCTTTAAGCAACCACATGAACGTTTACAAAGTAGTTTTGGTGCCTTCGTAACATGTTACGAGGCTGTCAGAGGCGGTTGACACCTACTACAAATACCTGGCAGGACCTCTACTGGTTGACCTGACCTGACCTAGCCCGACCTGGCCTAAATGAATGAAGACATCATCTGTGATCAAAACTAGCATGATATTCGTGATCAGCACCCCGAAAAACCCCATAGCAGCCACACTACGACGTTCTAACAGGTCCCAATTTTCCCGCCTTTTGGGTCATTGACCTGACCTGGAAGGTCAACCGATAACCTAGGACCTTAAAATTGGGTATCATCGGCTTTCTCTCGTCACGGGCAACACGCTCGTTTTTGCCGCGAAGCTCTAGCTTGATCAGGAGCAAAACGGCAGGGGGTTATACCTTATACGTTCGCGGCTGAGTATTAATTTGGTTCAAAACAATGATGTAGATAAGTTAGTTATTTAAATCTAAATATCCTATGACGAGAGCGATGGACATTTTTGGTATGCAGTGTTATCCATTGAAAACAGGTCGAAGCTATTGAATTTTTAATTTAGTGGTCGCCGCTTACTAATCATGCGGCATACACGCCGCACATAACCGCCAATGCCGCAACGCAGCTTAGATTTCGAAGTAAGCATTTAGTCTCACCCCCGTGCTGTCACAGGATCATAAAATAGAGTGCTCCAATTTTAGCTTATTTTCCTGGTAAATTGAAGTCACCAACCGAGTTTGAACAACACAAAAATGCCAAATGCCAGTATCTTAATCTGTAAGTCCCCTGCAAAGTTAACAAGAAGCATGTGAAAATTTACAAGACAAAAACTATTATCACCCAGCAGTTTTAGGTGGCCATTCTGGACAGGTGGCCTCAGGGCTTGCAGCAATGGGCGTCACTGAATGCAAATAATACATATTAAAAACCATAGCCTACAGATTCCTAAAATTTGCAAGCTACAGCCTTCAAGAATCATAAATAATATTAAAAGGTGCCAGAATTGGTGTTATGGTCTCCAAATATGCACTGTCAGGCGACCTCCTCCCCCAGTTGCCACAAGTCTTTTTTTGTCTGTAAGGCTAAGGTTTGTTGATTGATTGGCTATTTCAATGGCACAGTAACAGTATAACTGCTGACAAGCAACTGGCACATCTTGTGCAGATTGGGTTAGTTTCCTTCCAAACCATTCCATTAAAAATATCAATATTGGTATGCCGCAGCCAGCAACGTGAGTAAATGCGTTCTCAGTTGGGAAACTACGAGGCGAGCATCCAAAAATTTATTGGTCAATAAATGGACTTTTGATGACCATACATGGGCATAAATGCAGCCCCCCCTACTAAGGGTGAAAACAGTATTGGTATAACAAGCCGGTACTTGTGGTATCTCGTCCACTTATCGCAGAGAAAAAGGCTTCCATTTTCCACTAGGAATTAACGTGATTTGATTAAATTTGGCAAATTGACTCGATAATGGCAATAGGAAAACGGCTTTTCTGCAGGTTCTGCCTCTGGGCATCACAATCAGCTGGCCATTAAATAAATGGATCGGTGTTTTGAAAGAAAATTGTTTAAAAATTTAATTTAATTGCAATAAACAAAGATATTTAATTTTAAAATAATAACTTAACCACAATTATAAAAACCATAAACAAAATAATAAAAATGACATTTTTAAACCACAGTACTGCTTACATTTTTTGGCATGTCAGTTTCAATCCACCATATTTGCCAATCACTGTTTGACCTTGTGTTGTAACTCTGCGATTTAGAGGCGCCAGTTAATCGTGCACCGAGTCAGTCGGGGAAACTATGGTAAAATCTGCTATTTTTAGCAGTCTGCTATTTTTAGCAGAAATCTGCTAAAAATGGGTACGCATGTGACGTCATCGTACCCAAATATAGCAGATTTGGGTACGGCCCCATACAAAAGCAGATCTGCACCCTAATTGAAGCAAATGCGCATCAAATGCCTGGCAGATTCATGATGAGAATAGTGCTGAGAGTGTTCTCTGCTATTTTTGTTCAGATCCGACTATTTTCAAATTCATTATTTGAAAATAGTCTGATCTGAATTAAAATATCAGAGGACATTCTCAGCACTATTCTAATTATGAATCTGCCAGGCATTTGATGCGCATTTGCTTCAATTAGGGTGCAGATCTGCTTTTGTCGGGGGCCGTACCCAAATCTGCTATATTTGGGTACGATGACGTCACATGCGTACCCATTTTTAGCAGATTTCTGCTAAAAATAGCAGATTTTACCATAGTTTCCCTGACTGGAGTGAGTGCAGGCCTCATGTGGTTAAAAACATTTTATGCCTTACTTTTTCATTTGAATGCTAGGATGCATTGAAAAGATGAAGTTATCTGATTTTATGACCATATATGGTCATCGCCTCGCCCACTCCAGCCGTTGATTGGCTGATCCAATTTTTGTTTGGCTCCTCGTAGTTTCCCCAACTGTCCTTCAGGGGATGAATAAAACGTGAGCGACGGACATAACTAGAGGAGATACAAGTAAAGTAAAGGTATGAACAGGCATAAGGGGGCATAAGCCACGTAACCTCATTCACCCTTGAAAACAACAAGCGCAATTAACACCCATTACGCGACTCACCTGCAGCGAATCCCAGGCGAAAAAGAACCACAGTCTACAGCTTTTGTGTTACCTATCAATATGTACAGTCGGCATTTGTGGTGCGGTGCGGTGTATATGTCGCTGCAAGAAAAAAAGTCAACTACTAAATAAAAACATGTGTGTGTGTGTGAAAATTGACTAATACAATCGAAAGCACATAAACAAATAAATAGAGTTACCTTTGATTTTAAACAGTCAAAGCACATTGCAAACATGAAACTATCTCAATCAAATCTGAATGCGTTGATGTTCCGGTTCGGAGGTGCGGCCCTCGAATGCCAGCAAACGAAAAAGCGCGATATTATTACAGTTCTCGGCAGGGGCGGCGCCACTACAGGGAATGCCGAAATGGATCGATAACGTTTTGCTTAAATTCAGATCAAAGTTAATTGCGCTTGTAACACTACCATTGACGCATTTAGTGCATAATGTGCTTAAAGGGACCCTCCCACCTTAACATTAGTTTTGAGTTGAGATAGCCAAGTTTGCGGCCAGGCTCAGAAACCACCATTTATCCTGGTCGCAACCCCCGCAGATTTATGGTGTTCAAGAAATTTCTTCCCTTTACTTGCAGGGTGGGACCAGCGTGGTCCCTATCTCTTAACCATTACGGGAATCTGATGACGTCATCAGGCTTTCGAACGTCCGTTTAATGTTTGACTAAAACGTTTTGTAGCACGTGGTGGTATATGCTCCTTTGCGCGCAACAAATGCCGCACTTTCAAATAAAGTCGCTAGGAACAGCGGAGATCCCAAAAAGTAAACAAAAGTAAAAGTCTAATATCTTGAAAAACGGTGAATATTTTTCGATGAAATTTGGTAGATATTCGTTTTTGCTCTTTCTGAACCGAGCGACATCACTTTCATGCCAATTCATTAACTTTTTTGAAGGTGGGAGGGTCCCTTTAAGCAGACCAGAATTATGTGAAGCAGCGGCCACGCCTGGTTGGATGGCGGTGCCGCCGTACCGAGCCCAATAAAAACGACGGTTCAATCCGCCGACAGTGTTTTTGCACTGCAAAATCACAGTTAAAGGAACACAGGCTTATATGCATCAAAATAACAGGTTGGGACAACGCCGAAAAAAAATCCACAATTTCGGCTTTACCCCAGTGACCCATATTGGCACCCGGAAAAGAAATTAAAATACACATGTGGTAAAATAAGCAATATCACAGCATGTTCCGTTTATATGGATAATTGACACCGTAGACAGCAATAATTGAGTTTTAATTTTATACAACTTGGTGAGTTATAGCAATTTTAATATCGGGATAAGCATTAATCGACGTGCCTCGAAAAAAAAAAATCCGTCGTCGCCGCCACCTCGCTAACAACTGTTCGCGCATGGCGTTTATACTGGTGAATCACTTGAATTGAGACTTCACAAAAATGCCACCAGAGGACTGCACCTCCCAGTTGTTTGGCCACAATCGAGAATTTCGGCTTTCCCCGTAGTTTGGCATTACCCCACTTTCCCCTACCTGGCCTCGTGTTAACTGTTATCGTCATGGCCTAAGTGTTCGGCGGTCGTTACACTGAGAAAAAAAAGTGAGAACACATAGCCTTCTCTGAGACCCGTACCTCTTCTCATTTTCCCTATTCAAATCAGATCACACGTTTTAAGTCCTTTTCCCGGTTAAGCCAGGACAGAAGTGGATAGAGACAGAAGGGCGCGAGATGGTCAGGAGGGCGCCGTGAGACGAGACCATGAAAAGGGCGCCATTCTCCTAGAAGGGTGCCGAGTGGTTGAAAACGTCATGTGGTCCAGGGGTGCTGAGAGGCCCGAAGGGCGCCGAACAGTCGAGGGATGCATGGTGGACAGAGAAATAAGGTCGCAAGACGGTCAGGAGGGCGCCATTAGACCATTAGAATGGCGTAATGCTGTCAAAAGGGCGCCGTTCTGCCAGAAGAGCGCCGAGTGATTAAAAACGCTATATCCTCTTGAGTCCCGCCAATTCGCCCATGAATGGAGAGCAACGGAACTTTTTTGGCTGAGAGCTTTGGTGCCAATAATGACCAGATTGGTGACATTTCAGCCGTGAAGGTCATCGCGCATGCGCAGTGACATGTATACTGGGATATACAAAAATACTCAAAGCCTATAAAATCTGACTGAAATGCAACCCATGAAAACTTCCATACAAACACCAAAGTGTATTTTTTCGTTTGTTTAGGGCGTAAGATGGCTAATAGTATTGACACGTTTAATTATCAACACCACTCGCCCTTAACTTCAGCTTCTTCTGCCCCTTGCCCACTGCTCTTAGGTCTTTAGTTGCCATTTCCTTTGAAGATATAGAACTTGTAGCACCTGTTGCGAATCGATAAACAGTAGAGGAAGACCTTGCAGCATTATCTGAAGCGACATCTCTAAAAAAAATCGCCGTATGGTGTGTTTTAGAGAGGTGCTTGCCTATGTCATTGTGCTTAGGGGTCGGATTCTAATTCATCGGGCGATTTATCAAACTTTGAGTGAGGATCTACGGTCATTGAGGTCGCCAACGATTCGAAGAATGTCAACGCTCAACCACAGAGCCATTTGAACTGCATAAGGTTGTTTGTGAGCCACAAAAAATGGCTTTAACTAACCCAGCAACCATGTATACTACAGTAGGTATACATGACTAGTCCTAGGCACAGTCCGTTGTATACTGACGTTTACATTTCTCCGTCGTGCAGGATCCCGTTGGTCACTCGGGTGTACATTTATTTTTTCAGAGGTCAATTCCTCCGAATAATTGTAGTGCTACTTCTAAAGCACGTCTCAAAATTTTTCGGGCCAAGGACATTTGTATACCTTAGTATACACCAGTATAACGCCTTATGGGGCGACTAACGGAGCGAGCGAGAGGGTGGGCCTTGCACGTGCGAAATTGCGAGGGGGTACCTCCAACTGACTTGTGCACGGCACCCTACTAACCGGTCTCTAGCGATGTGCCAAATTTGGGCACAATCGGCCCAGCCGTTCTCGAGATCTGGAAGCGGCACCCTGCACGTGCGCACGTGCAAAATGGGTCCCAACTGACTTGTGCACGGCACCCTACTAACCGGTCCCAAACTGTGTACCAAATTTGAGCGCAATCGGTCGAGCCGTTCTCGAGATCTGGAAACGACCCCTGCACGTGCGCACGTGCAGCAGCACCCCAACTCTGGCACATGGATATGCAGTGCCTAGTGGGTGCCTACCTACATGCCAACTTTGAGCGCAATCGGCCAAGTAGTTACCGAGATATTGCAACAATTGCAAAACTGACACCTCTTCGTTTTGCACGTGGCACGTGCATAAGGGGTCACCCACATGCATCGGGAATAGTCCAATACTTGGTAGAAGGAATGAAGCTACCCTACAAAAATTACCGCATGTAAATCGGTCAAGTGGTTGCTGAGATATAAGCCTCGCAAAAGCGTCCGCACGGCCGGCCGGCCGGCCGGCCGGCCGCTCATACTAAGAAATTTCCGTTAATCTAAGGAAAGACTCCGCTCGCTTCGCTCGCTCCGTAATGAACTTTAATTCTTTCTGGAAAAGTTCCAAACACACAAGTTTGTTTACAAAACCTGCAAGCAATGATCAACAACGAATGGTTATGTTAGCAAAACAACAGTTTTCGATGAGTCATACTCTTAAAAAGAAATAACAGGAAAATAATTAGGAGACGTACCTCTATGCTGCGACCGCCGAGATACCGGGAAGATTCAAGCGCTGAGGCGTCAACAAATTCAACTTGAGGATATAAATTCAGCCACCAGGTGGCGGACCATGGCATGAAGAATGCAACGCATGGCCATGAAATAGCCTAGCCATTAGTGAATTCCGTAGAGATCGACTTAAGACGATGTATACCCCAGTATACAAAAAGAACCAAGAGGATATTATCCAGGAACGCGAGACGGTCAGGGCGACGCCGTTGGAGCATGCGAAAGGCACCGTGCTCCCGAAAGGACGCTGGTAAAAGACTTGTGGGTGCATTTTCATCATTGTGCCGGGACATAATTCAGGATTGTGGGTACATACATCTGCCCTCACAAAGAGATATACCTAAAATTACACCCATTAAAAAGGTTTAGTGTCAGCCTGACCTGACCACATGCTTGTCGTGGTGTCATAACATCGATGTTAACCTCACCAAATTATTATTATTCAGTCAAAACTATGTATAGCGACCACTGAAGTAGCAACGCATGCCAGGGGCTGCTTAACCCGCGCCCCACTGGGGGGGCTATTTATAGCCCCCCTCCCGTTTTTCTGCAATAACTTCCAAACCGCTTGACGGATCGACGCCAAACTTTCAGTACCTTCGGCTGCATCAATTTGACACCTTGTGTCAAAATTTGAACTTCGTAGCTACCATAGGTCGGCCGGAAATGACGTCAGAGTGACGTCATGTTCGTCCGATTTCGACGCAAAACATTGAACCACGGCAATCGCTCCCAAGAGCTCAGTTTTTAAGCTAGATCCAATTTCTTTTCATGAAGGGACTCAGAATTGACCGCGCTATCAAACTGCTATCTCGGATTTTCAAAATTTTGAAAATTTCGAAAATTTTAAATAATAATATTCAAAATTTATATGTTTATATTTTTTCAAAAAGTTTTTGACTTTTCGAAAAAAACCGGAATATATGTGACAGAACGCATGATTATGACTAACTCTAGCAAGTTTTAGCTAAATATCTTCAAGAATGGCCAAGTTATTCGCATTATTGCAAAAAAAAATTCACAATTATTAATTTTTCAAATCAATTTTTCATTACGTATTTGACATCGTACACCAATATAAATGGCACCATCGTGTTCCTGAGCTCAAACTGCATCCAATAGACACCTTTTTTGTTGAAAAAATTATAACTTCAAAATTTGACCTTTTTTGACCTGAAAGTGACCTGACCTAAGCTCAATTCGACTCAAAATGACCTCAAATGACACAGACGACATCAAATTCGAAATCTATGGCCTAAATGGACCATAAAACATGTGTCACGTGACCAACGCATGATATAATATTTTCGTGACCTGTGATGACCTGACCCTGACCTGAAAATCAAAGTACAAGTTTGGTACCCTCAAGGTATCTAGAGCATCTGTTCACGAGTGTGGAAACCAAAAATGAGCCTGATCTGACTTGTAAGACGGCGGCCAGAGCCCAAAATGTGAACAAGCCAAAATGCTAATAATTTTTACTTTGACCTGACCTGTGACGTCATCGGTGACCTCGAGGTCAATGAAATTAGGTTCCGCTCGACAGTTTTTCCGGGGCTATCAGACGCCGTTCGAATTTTGACGATCGGCCCAGTAGTTTCGGAGTTAGGAGGGGGGGCTATGAATAGCCCCCCCCCCCCCCCCAGTAGGGCGTGTTATACACAGACCCCAGTGGGGCGCGGGTTAAAGTGAATGCTGCAACCTACGACTTACGTGACATAGGTACCTACTACCTACATTAACCCACCCATGCACATGTGTACCTACAACACAGTTAATAAGCCATTGTTCGCTAGTAATCGTTGCGCAGTCCATTGCAGTCTGTTCACGGGGGTGGCGGGGGGGGGGGGGACAGGGCACAGTACAATCTTATTCTCCTCCCAGACTACAATGTGTAAAATTGTGCTTCCGCGCCCCTATGGCGTTTCAGCCGCTCCTACGCCCGCGTATTTACATGCGAGTGCGCCGGCCGCTTCTGATTCCGGTCTCAGTTGCACCTGCTGCCGTTAAAGGGACCCTCCCACCTTAACATTAGATTTGAGTTGAGATAGCCAAATTGGGGTCCCTGGCTCACAATTACCGGTTTCGGCACTCACAACATCGAGAAATGCCTTAAATCGGAAATATTGAATTTCAAAATTGCAGCATTTTGATTCAGAGGGGCTAATGCTGAGGAATACCCCTCTGAATGTGTGACGTCAGCGCAGATATCTAACGATTTTTAAATGTTTGACTAAAACGTTTTGTAGCACGCGGTGGTATATGCTATTTGCGCGCAACATCTGCCGCAAACGCCGCACTTCTAAAATAAAGTCGCTAGAAACAGCGGAGATCCCAAAAAAAGTAAACAAAAGTAAAAGTCTAATATCTTGAAAACCGGTGAATATTTTTCGGTGAAATTTGGTAGATATTCGTTTTCGCTCTTTCTGAACCGAGCGACATCACTTTCATGCCAATTCATAAACTTTTTTGAAGGTGGGAGGGTCCCTTTAATATCAGCGCAGTGCCGCAGTCATTCAGGTGTGGACGGTCGGCACTGGCAGTGCAGTTCACTAAGGCACGAGCTCCTGTGGTGACGTCAGTGGCAACACCACACAACACCTCGGCCGCCGGGACCATCAGAAGCTATCGATCAGGTCAGGTGACGCCAGGTGTCCTAGCCAGTCAGATTTTCTGCGGTGCTCTATCACAGGCTCACAGCTCCGAGACTGAGCCGACATAGCGCTGTGTCCATTGGCGTCGGATGGGTCGTTCCAAGGCCGTGTGTGGTCGTTCCTTCGACCCGTAAGGTCCGAGCGGAGCGCAGTAGAGCAGCTATAGTTGAATGATGCCTTCACACGATGACTTTGAGCTCGTCGCTTCGGTAAAAGTCTGTGAACCCGACGTAGAGGCCGTACGCCATGTTGGCCAGAATAGCGACCAGCACGATAGCGAAAGTCACGCGGAGACACAGTGACAGAGCCTGGCCCAGTGACGTCATCATCGGTGGCGTCACTGGTTTGTTGCCAGGGAGACTTGAGATGAGATGCCCAGCCTGCAACATAAGAATGCACGCGTTTAGGTAAATTTTCAGTCAGTTTCAGAAGTTTTTTTTTAATGAATCAATCCATCAATCAATCAGTCAATCAATCAATCAATCAATCAATCAATCAATTGGCTGAAGTTTTTTTAATTTTTTTTTCACTCAAAATTTCGAAATTATAAACCCGCGCATATAACTGGGGGCTCTACAGAGCCCTCTTCCCATTTTCAGCAGTATCTTCCAAACCGTTCGACGTATCAACACAAAACTGGCGGAACATTCAGCGCCATCAATTAGACACCTTGTGTGACATTTTTAACTTTCTAGCTATCCATAGATCAGCTGAAAATGACGTCACAGTGACGTAATGTCGGTCGATTTTATGCAATACATTGAACTACGGCAATCGCTGTCAAGAGCTCAGCTTGCTAGATCTAATTTCTTTGCATAAGTAGACTGAGAATGAACGTGGCTATCAAACTGCTACCTCGGATTTTCCAAGTTTTGGGAATTAAAAAAAAAATTGTATACCTATACAGTTATAAAAAGTATATTTTTGATTTTTTTTAGTGTTTGAATTTGTTGAAAGAAAGACAGATTATGGGTATGTAATAGACCATCCATCAATGACCTACTCCAGAAATTTTTAGCCCAGTATCTTTAAAAAATGGCTAAATTTTACGCATTACCTATCGTAAAAATTTCACAAATCAAGATTTTTCACATCCATTTTTCAGTAGGTACTTTATTCACATCGTATAGCAATATAAATAGCGCCATCGTGTTCCTGAGCTCTAATCGCATCTAATTGGCACCTTTTTTGTTTAAAAAAAAAATATTATTTTCAAAATTTGACCTTTTTTATCTCAAAATGACTTAACCTCAGGAAAAATCATGACCTCAAATAACACAAACGACATTGTTTTCGAAATCTTTCAGTTAAATGGACCATAAATCATGCGTAACGTGACCGATACATGATATGGGTGAATAGGTCAAAAACGCCCCCCTTAAGCGCGAAACCTTCTGACACTCAACCCAACACAGATTACTTAAACCTTTGGGCACCATCATGAAGCTCATTCTTTTTACTACGTTTTGAGACCAAGAAAAGACACCTGCGTGTGGTATTTAACCCCCCAAAAAGGTTTTCGCATACCCTTGCAAAAGGGCGTTTTGCCCCATACCCTGGGTAATACGCCCACACCCATGTGCAAAGCGCCCCCACCCCATCTATCAACAGAAAATGATGAACATGGCAGAACTTGACGTCATTCTGACGTCATTTGTGGTCAACCTATCATAGCCTTTGGAATAAAATTTTGTTGCAATGTGTAAAATGGATGCCCGGAGGAGTCCTGAAAGTTTGGTGACGATATCTGCAGTCGTTTAGGATATATCAGCAAAAAAGGACAGGGAGAGGCCTTTTCGGCCCCGACCTACAGGGCGCTACCCTGCACTCTCACCACCGTGCAAAACGCCCCCCTTTCAGAAAACTGGGGGCGTCTTGCCCCATGCATCGAGTAGGCGTCTTGCCCCATCCACTCCATTTCCGGTCAACAAAATATTGACAAAAAACGCGGCACTAACGCCGCAGCATAATATATTCAACAGAATGACAATAAAACGCAGTTTTGAGTGATGTGCACAATAGCAAGGTTTGTGATATAAAGAGGGCATCAAAATATTAGGAATCTTCTGCAAAAACAACAAAAACAACATCCAAAACCAACATCAGCACCTACCCACGCTGCTCCTCAAGACTCAGAACCGGAAATAGAGACCTACGTAAACAAGCAGCTGACTGTTCTGAAAGACAGGAAAAAACACCTATCCGTCGATAAGAAATACGATTTGTTTAGGGGAGGCGTTTAAAGGAAATAGTTCACTTTCCTGAAATTAGTATTTTGCTATGGATTTATGTTTTTTTATGCTCAAAATGATCAGAAAATAAAACAAAACGTTTTTGTAAAAAGGATTATTTTCTATATTTTAGTATAAGAAGAACTATATTCTATATTAAATAATGTTTGACGCGGAAGCTTATTACGCGTTGACCAATCATATTGCGTAGGACAAACCCATCGGCTGTAAGCAGCATTCTGATTGGCTGACGATGACGTGACTGCATTCCTCAGCAAGGCACGCATTCCTCTGCAAGGCACTCTTTTCGGAACGAAAAATGGAATATCTTCGTCTAGGGTGATCGTTGGGCCGTAAAAGCTTCTGATTTGTGCTAGTCTCAGCGCAAGCAACAAAACTGCTATTCCAGTTCCAAACCCATGTTAAAAGTGAACTATTTCCTTTAACCCAGGGGTGCGTTTTCCCCACAGTTACCCTAAAATTTGTGTGACCTAGGATGACCTGGCCTTAACCTTAGCAACGAAGTACAAGTTCGGTGCCCTCAGGGTATCTTAGGCATATATCAAGCAGTGCGTAAACCAAAAATGAGCCTGATCGGACTTGTAAGCCGGCGTGCTCATAATTTTTATTTTGACCTGACCTGTGACGTCATCGGCGACCTCGAGGTAAATGAGCTTAGGTTTCCTTCGACAGTTATTCCAGGGCTATCAGATCCCGCTTGAGTTTTGACGATCGGCTCAGTAGTTTCGGAGATAGGAGGGGCTCTGTAGAGCCCCCCCCCCCCCCCCCAGTCACTCGCGTTATGGAAAATACCACAGTCATGCGCGGGTTAAGCGTAGAATAAGATGGTTGAGGCTCCAATCTTGAGTCATTCTTTCCAGAATTGCTAATTTACAAATGGTGACCCTCTAAATTCCTGTCTTCTATCGCTCATTATCATTATTGAATAGTTTTCCTATTGGCCTTGCAGGCTTAGCACTAACTAGATAAGGGAGTTTGGGGTAATTTGGCCGCTTTTTTTACAAAACGATATAACTTAAGATTGACGACATACTTCTGCATTTTCTCAACGCTAGCCGGTGTCGCATTCATTTTACTTTACTGGACAGTAAACTTAAAATGATAGAGTAACTACTTTTATTGAAATTGTGACGTATTACAAAGGTCTGCAAAGCGGCCAAATTGCCCCACTAGCAGGGTTATTTGGCCGGGGGTGTCACCTGTGGGGCAGTTTGGCCGTTGTTAGTTTGAGGCCGGGATTTGTTTTGCTACGGAGCAAGCGAAGGGAGCGCAGTCTTTCCTTAGTTAAACGGAAATTTCCGAGTATGAGCGGCCGGCCGGCCGTGCGGACACTTTTGCTAGGCTTATATCTCAGCAACCACTTGACCGATTTACATGCGGTAATTTTGTAGGATAGCTTCATTCCTTCTACCAAGTATTGGACTATTCCCGATGCATGTGGGTGACCCCTTATTGGGGGGCTGGCTATTCATAGCCCCCCCCCCCCCCCGCCTCCTAGCTCTGAAAGTACTGGGCCGATCGTCAAAATTCAAAAGACGTCTGATAGCCCCGGTAAAATGTCTAGCGGAACCTAATTTCATTGACCTCCAGGTCACCGATGACGTCACAGATCAGGTCAAAGTAAAAATTATCGATAATGGGCTTTTTCACATTTTGGGCTCTGGCCGCTGTCGTACAAGTCAGATCGGGCTCATTTTTGGTTTACACACTAGTCAGATCTTAGTTTATTTGATTGTTTTTCCAAAAAAAAAAAATGGCAGCACAAAGCACCTGTCTAGCTTGGGTACCTGGAACATAGTAAGACATTTTGAAAACTCTTTCTTCAAAAACCTGTGAATGGCAGTCTCTACAAGTGTTTTTGGGAATCCATTGTCTCTAAAATATTTGTAAAGGAAGTTGAGCTCATTGTGGAAATAGCGATAAGTTGAACTAAGGTTAAAAGCACGATAAATAGCAGAGCTAATAATGGCCTTCTTGATTGAACTCGGTATGAAGCTAAAGAAGCTCAAACCAAGACCAGTGAAAGTTGGTTTCCGGTAAACTGAAGTTTATGTATAACTCAGTACCAGACCGTTCGACCTTAACATCCAGAAAAGGGAGCGATCCATTGAACTCCATTTCTTTAGTGAACTTTATTTTTGGTATGTACAAATTGTATATCTCGGAATTTTGATATCGGTGACCTAAGGTCAGGTCAAATTTGCGACCTCTCCATTTAGGTACCTATACCTAAGTCAATGGGAGAAAATTGAAATGCGCCTCTTTTGGACGAATGATGTTCAAAACCCTCACAAACATCGTTTCTTGGGACAAAATGACCCACTGAATCGGAAAAATGCACCTGTTGTGCCCCTGTTGTGTGCCCCTGAGGTCATCTCAGGTCATGAGCGGTCACCAGCAATTTTTTGACAATAACTTTTGATAAAGACATGCTAGAGCGATGAAAACACGTCAGATGTATTCAGCTCGACGATACGGATCGACTGATATGCAACATGAGTCATGACCCTTTCCGGTCAGGTCATGACCTTGACCTGAGGTCAAATTTTCAAAATGACTTTTCAAGGTCAGCAAATAGTTCATTCGACGCCTCTCGACGAGAGGAATACGATGCTGCCAAAAGTAATGTCGTGGCTCTCTTGAGTCAAACGTTATTGACGTAAAACTATTTTCGTGAAAACTGCTATTTTTACAGTTTTTGCCCTATTGGAGGCTAAACCGTTGACCTGAGGTCAAATCTGAGAGCAATACTCAGAAAGGTCTGTAAAAGGGCTATCGAGTGCACTTTTCCGCGACGCTGTAGTTCTATTGGTTCCCGATCTAGCCGTTGGCAGTTTCCAAAATTGTTGAAATAGACTACATTTGGCCTTTGATGACTTCTGGCGACCTGACCTTTGACCTGACCCAAAAATGACCGAAGTGTTTTCATCCTTATTTTTGACGCTCTTTCGAATGCCGCTTACCGCGTGTCGATACGTGACCCAGGAGCCGCGTAACCCCAAATGGAAAACAAAAACAAAAACCTGGAGCCTCCGAAGACACTGAGGAGAACCGATCTGTGAAAGGAAAAAAATACCACGGGCTAGGAATGATTATCGGAATATAGCATCGTACAGGCGTACAACCTAACTATTTAAAGGTAGTGTGCCACCTTTGAAAGATTTCCCATTTTATTTTTCCTAGGATAAGAAGCTTCTGTTTTTACCTAATATCGCAAAAAAAAATCAAAAATTGGCCTGGAATAGTGCCTTTTTCGCCTAAAAGTTTATCGGTTTTTCGATATGTGTAACAACTGTAGTGGGCTGACCTGCAAACAGGCGTCGGCAACAATCGCGAATGCGGCGCACATGTGACAATAAGCAAAGGTCATTATAGAGTTACGACGTACGGGAATGAGTTATCAGCTGTCTAATCGTAGACAACACAATGTCGAGCCTTAAACTGTAAGCCTGTATTGGCATTGTTTCTTTTATTTGGCTGTCGAATATTATTCATGGTTTGAAATATGATTTTATGTAAAATAATTGATATGAAAAAGCCGTCTCTTAACCCGCGAGTTGCTGGGGGGGGCGTTAAACGCCCCCACTTTTTTCGCCGGGTCATAGCATAAAAACGGCGCGCCGCAGGCGCGCCAAATTTTGGGTACCTGTAGGGAATTGATTGAAGTTTATTGTGACAAAGTTTCAAAAAAATCGGTCGGAGAATTTTTGAGATATCGAGGTTTTAGTGACGTCATGATTTCTGAGTTTTCGACCAAAAACGGCATATGTTCAAAAAATCATATAAAATCACAGAATAGACATACAGACATGCCGTAAACGCCATTAGACTGCCAATACCATGATCAATCAAATGGCTATCTTCGATTATTGATTATCGTTCCGCATTTTCCAAAATCTTGAACTGAATCTTGGCAATTTTTCGTGACTACTTGACGACCATGATGCATGAATTTATTAAATTGAACTTTTTGAGCCAAACACGTACACATATGATAAAATGAGTGTCACCATCGTGTTCTACGCCCCAAATTACCTATAAAACATGTGTCACAGGCTGCGAATATCAGTTTTGATTTTCGGGGATATGTGCCTACCCGGTTGACCTTGTGGTGCTGTGGGGCTGTTCACCACATATCAGTGACTGGATTTTACGTTAATCAGAAATGGAAAATATCAACCTGGTGCGTGTTCCAAAAATTCAATCAGTTCGATCCAAACGGCCCCAAGTAAAAGAATTAATTAAAAGAGCGGGTTGTTATATTTAAATTACCAAAACGAAGTCAAAAACCAAAACAGCGAATCAGATAATGGAGCGACGAAGAGACGAGAATGAAATCCAAGTTTGCCAAATATGCCCTGCCTAATCTAAGTTATAAATCCCGGACAGAACGGGCCAAATCGCGGAGCCAGACGTGACGCGTCTGCTCGGGTCAAGAGCTCAGCCTAGAATGTCGGGGGAGCGGAGCGCGCGGCCCGACGCAGCGGGCTGGGCCCCAGACATGCGCAGAAACACTCGGAGACCACGCGGCGACGGATCGAGCGCGGATTGGTCAGCAGACTGCTGCAATGCAGGCTGCAGACACGCGGTCGCATCGTGATGGGACAAAGTTCACGAACAGACACGTCCTGGGCCGCCCCCCAGCGCCGGGGCGGGGTAGCGACGTCACAAGTCGGCGCGCGAATCGGTCTGCGCCGGGAACTCCCGTGCCGGCCGGCGACACACGTGGTTACCACAGTACTCACCGCCTCAGCGCGGAGCGCATACACGATAAGCCAAAACAATCACTTTTCACATCACTCGGTGCGCGACGTGATCGACACTTCACTGCGCGACGCAATAATCACTACACGGTACGGCGCAACGCAATTGTCACTGCACGGTCCTCCGCGACACAAGAATCACTACACCGCGCGACGCAGTTATCACTTCACTGTCGGCGCCACGCGATCAGGATCGTCCTCGAACGCACGTACGCGGGCGCACTCAAAAGTATCGGAAGTCCGGTTGCGGCCGGAAGTGCACGCGGCGGCCGCTGCGGGTGTGCACCGGCGCAGCCGCGGACGGCTTGTCGTCCTCGTCCGGCGATGCGGAAGACGTCACTCCAGGTCTTGAAGTCCTCTTGCTGGACGGTCTTGTAGTCGTCGGCGTCGGTGTCGGCTCGTCGGGCGCCCCAGTGGCGAGGGGCCCGAGCGAGGTCGACGGTGACGGCTGCTGCTCCGGAGCCGTAGGCTCGGTACTGCTCGGACCAAGCGTGTCCGCAGATGGCGGCATGTGTGCCGGTTTGAGTCTGTCGACGCTTACAGTGTCGTGGGCGCCAGTCGGCAGCTCCAACGTGAACACTTTAGGGCTGCGTCTGATGACTCGCATGGGGCCGCGGTACGGGGACTCCAGAGAGTGCCGCACGCGGTCAACGCGTACCCACACGTGTGTGCATGTCATGAGATCGGGTGGCACGTGCGTCGGTGGTGTGCGGGCGTGGTTCGAGCCCTGTGAGAGCGTGACGAAATCGATTTCTGACATACGCTTTGCCAGTTCTTGGACGTACTTTGTCCCGACGGGGACCTTCTCGACGGCGCAGCGGGGAAACAGCACCTGCGCGCCTGTGACGGCAGTGAATGCCGAAAAACCCGACTCTGCTGGCATAGCTCTTATACCTAACAAAACTACTGGTAGCGCGCGCAGCCACTCTTGCCGGCGCGCCCTGATCGCGGCTTTGAGCGTTCGGTGGACCCGTTCCACCATTCCATTGCACGTCGGATGATAAGCAGTGGTTCGGAGGCGATGGAAACCTATCATTGAAGACAAGTGTGAAAACAGTTCTGATTCGAATTGGGAACCGCGGTCCGTGACTACATGCAGTGGCACTCCGAACCGGGACACCCAAGTGTCGAGGAAAGCAGAGGCTACACTTTCCGCGGTGATCGAGACCAACGGCACGGCCTCGACCCAACGCGTGGCGCGATCGATGCATGTCAACAAATAACGAAATGGCGCGGTGAAGGGGTGCCCGTGGGGTACTGACGGTGGCAGCGGCCCGACTATGTCTATATATACAGTTTCGAACCGCTGTGAGGGCACGTCAAACCGACCGGGCGGAGAACGAGTGTGCCTGTGCACCTTTGCTTCCTGGCATGTTTCACACTCCTTCACCCATCGCGCAATGTCATGGCGCATATCATGCCAGAAATAGCGAGAGCTGATGAGACGGGTGGTGCCTTTCCTACCCGGGTGTGACAGGCCGTGGAAACGATCAAACACGGCGCGCCTGCATGCCTCTGGTACGTACGGGCGTGGATGTGGTCCAGTGTTTTCACACAGGACTGTGATGTCGCCAGACAGTGTTACTGGCTCCAATCGGGAGGTGTCCTGCGGGTTTGAGCGCGATCCTGGACCTGACTCGGAATCCTGGTGCTCTGAATCGGCACTGTCGGCGTCTCTCTCCTTTTCCTGCTTCTGAGCCGCCGCGATAAAATGGAGGTCACATGCATCGAGGGACACTGCATTTACCGGGCGACTGAGGCAGTCTGCCACCACGTTGTCACTGCCACGAATGTACGAGACCTCCGTGATGTATTCCGTGACGACACACCAGTGGCGCTGTTGGCGGTCAGACTTAGCCGTGTGCGGGCTGTGAAAAGCGCGCACGAGTGGCTTGTGGTCCGTTCGCAGGGTAACGTGGCGGCCTTCGATCATGTCACGAAAGTGGAGTGTGGCCAGATAAGCCGCGAGTAGCTCTCTGTCATACGCGGCGTACTTCTGTTGGGCCTGACTGAGCTTCCGTGAGAAGAAGCCAATGGGAACGGGTACTCCGTCCACAATCTGATGGAGCGCGGCACCCACCGCGACTTGTGATGCGTCAGTAACGAGCTCGTACTGCTCGCAGTGTGGCACTGGGTGTGGCAGAGTGCAGGCGCCAGCCAGAGCTGCTTTACTGTCACTGAACGCCTGAGTCTGTTCCTCTGTCCACGTCAGTTCTTTGCTTTTTGGATTGAGTCGAATCAGTTCGGTCAGGTGGAACGTGACATCGGCGAATCGCGGAATCATACGCCGGTAGAAGCCGATGAGTCCCAGATAGCGACGCAGTGACTCTGAGTCATGCGGTAGAGGGAGGTCCAGAATCTCCTTCACTCTGGCCTTGGGAGGTGTGACACCTGTGCTGGTGACGTCATGACCGAGGAAAATGAGTGACTTCTTCATGAACTCGCATTTCTCCAGTGAGATGCGAAGCTTGTGCTCAGCCAGCTTGCTGAACACGAGGCGCAAATCTTTCTCATGCTGCTCCTGGTTCTCGGAAAATACCAGGATATCGTCAAGATAGACGAATACGCACGGCACGTCTCGGAAGATGCCGTCCATGACCCTCTGGAATGTGGCACCTGCGTTGCGAAGCCCCATTGGTATGAAGGCGTATTCGTACAAGCCGAAGGGCGTGGTGACGGCCGTCTTCTCTGAGTCAGCGGGGTTCATAGGCACCTGGTGATATGCACGGAGCAGATCGATTTTGCTGAACCACTGAGCGTTGTGGAGCTTGGTTGAGAGGCTCTGAATGTGCGGCAGTGGGTAGCGGTCCGGTTTGGTTACGGCGTTGAGCGCGCGGTAATCACCGGTGACACGCCACTCACCAGGGGTACTCTTCGGAACCATGTGGATGGGTGAGGCCCACGGGGACCTAGAGGGACGAATCACTCCTGTTTTGAGCAGCACATCGAGTGCTTGCTTTGCTGCGGTTAGTTTGTCGGGCGGCAGCTTGCGTGGGCTGGCGAACGTGGGTGGAGCGCTACCGGTGTCGATGAAGTGAGTGGTTTTGATTGGCGAGTCTGTGTAATCCGGCTGGTTAGGGCTGAGAACAGCGGGGTGATCCTCTAGGATGGGCCGCACTGCCTCAGGCACCTGAGCGAGATCGTTTATCACCAAATGAACAGACTCCCCGGTCGTCGGCACACCGGGAGCAGAGAGCAGAGTGGTGGAGTCGCGGAGAACTTGGGAACCACAATCGACAACCAACGAGTTGTGAGCGAGAAAATCGTTACCGAGTAGTGGCTCTGTCACTTCAGCCACTACAAATGTCCATGTGTAACTGCGTCTGAGTGTGGGGAGGACAATATCGAGAGTGGCCTCGCCATGCACGCGCAGTGGCTGCCCGCTGGCAGTCGTGATCGAAACAGCGGACGGGTGAATTAGAGTTCCATTCACATAGGAGGGTGGAACCAGGGATACACCAGCGCCAGTATCCACGATGAATTTCAGGGGCTGATCATTCACCTTGGCTGTGACCCTAAGGAGCGGCAGGCCGAGGGCTGCGTTTACGGCCTGCTCCTCTCGTTTCCCGACTCTGAGGCTGCACGGGAGGGAGATGCAGCTCGTGAGGACGGTTGCATGGTCAGATCAGCAGCTTTGTCGGGCCAGTGACACCATGGCTTGCAAGTGCGTGCTCTGCTGCCGAAAAACAGGTGAGCACGGCATACTTTCGGCTTCAGGTCAGGGTGGAACGGCGTGAGACCGAGAGAAGCTCTTGAATCACGAGCATCACGAGCAGGGGAGTGTGTGGCGGCTCGGCTCTGCGGCTGAGTGGCCCTGTGGTACCTTGGGTGCTGCTGAGCCACCAGGAACGCCTGTGAGTCAGACTGTGGGTCCTGATCCTGACAGTGAACCATGTTAGCAGCTGGGTTTTGCACAAGAGGGATCAGCTCGTCCGCGAGTTTGCCCAACTGCGACAGTGAGAGCTCGCGCTGAGAAGCCAGGGCCGTAGCAATGCCTGTGGGTAGCGACTGGATAAATTTGTGCCGAACGAGATCGTCTCCGACACCAACCTTGTCGGCCACCTCTCTGAGTTCGCTTAGAAAGAGTGAGGGTCGGCCCGTCAGACACGTTTTGCTGATCAGTTTCTCAAACATCTCTGGCTTTGTCTTTTCGTACATGTCAGTGACGGCTGTCTGTAGCTCAGAGAAATTTTTGTTGCTCAAGACAGCACGCGGAATGTGCGAGATGGTTTCCGGAGGCAGGGCAGAGAGAACGTGGTAGAATTTGGTCTGCGAGTTGGTGATTTTGGCAATGTTAAATTGGGCGTCCATCATGGTGTGTCGTTTCGGGAACTAGCGAATGAAGTTTAGTACCGCCGTTCACCGGTGGATGGCGCTAGCTGGTAGTTTCGGCGAAAACTCCGTCTGAGATGTTTGAAGGCTTCCCTTAATCCCTTGTTCAAACATGGACCCCGTCAGCCCCGGCAGAGGTATTTGTCCAGTGTACACCGCACCTGAGGACGGGTCAGCTGAGGGAGGGGAGTCACTATTGTGGCCTGAGGAATGCCGCGCCGGTCGGGGGACGGGGTCGGGAGGAGGGGGAGGGAGGCAGCACCGTTCTTGCGGTGACGGGCTGGCTTGTCGCCTCAGCCTGGCATACGCTCAGTCGGCGAGGCGCTGCGCATGACCCGGGAGCAGCTGAGAGTCCATATAAACAATTGGCTCGTTTGTAAGCACGAACACTTGGAATGTTGCTGGTGCAGAATTTTAGCATAGGGACGATGTTTTTTTTGTGCCAAATTTTGTGAAGGTAGGTACATGTAGGGAATTTATAGAAATTTATTGAGACAAAGTTTCCCAAAAAAATTGGTCCAATTTTTAAGATATCGAGGTTTTAGTGACGTCATGATTTGAGCTTTCGAAAAAAACGACACATGTTTAAAGAAATCATGGGTAGGCACAGAACAGACATACAGACATGCCGTAAACGTCATTAGACTGCCTATACCTACCATGAACAATCAAATTGCCATCTTCGATTTTTGATTACCTATCGTTCTACGGTTTCCAAAATCTTGAATGGAATCTTGGCAATTTATTGTGACTAATTCACGACCATGATGAATGCATTTCATAACCCGCACCCCGCTGGGGGTCCTGGAATTACACGCCCTGCTGGTGGGCGGGGTGTTTGAACACCCCCCCCCCTTTTAGCTCGGCTCCTGGGCCATGTAGCGATACGGGGAAAGCGACGTTCGAAAAAGCGTAAGGAATAATGGCGAACTTTATACTTAAGTCACTTTTTCGGTCAGGTCAAAGGTCAGGTCACCAGAGGTGTTTTGGACCCATGCTACTGAAAGCCCAATTTCATGTGTTTGATCTGACCTTGACCCGACCTGTGACCTTGAAATTCAACTTTCAGGTGCTCATCGTAAGTGTCTCGTCGCGTTCTCTCGTTTGCCTTCTCGTCCGTTTTGCTGCGTCTATTGGTTCTTGAGTAGGGTAGCTCTATTGGTTCCCGAGTTGTGCGCCGCTTTTTGAAGAAAAAAAAATGTTGAAATAATCGGCTCAGCCGTTCTCGAGACCTGGAAGCGCCCCCTGTACGTGCGCACGTGCACTACACGTCGTGCAGTAGCACCTTAACCGCAACACATGGGAATGCATAGCCTGAAAGCATACATTGCACATATATGCTTTCATTCGTTTTTTTTAGTCTTGCACAGTAATAAGCTAGTTTTTGTTTTAAGCTCAGTCGCGAACCTCTGAGTCCACTTTACAGTCCTTGTCCCAGCCCATCCACACTCACCACAGCCCATCGATTATTTATATTTGAGGGCCCAGCCCAGCCCGTGACCCAGCCCAGCCCATGACCCATTGGCTGGCCCGGCCCATGGCGAACACTGCCATATAAGTCCACTCGCCAGAAAGCCCGTCGTGAAAACGGCTATTTTTCGGCAGACTGGCTTCCGCTTCGGGTATAACTTTGAGCCATTCAGTTAGCGATGTCGATTCGGCTCCGGAGTCGGAGTTAGTAAGATTTTGGTGACTCTGGGTTCAACTCCTATTCTACTGTCCTGGCTCAGACCCATTCTAATCTTGCTCCACCCCATCATTCAGATCGCAAATTCGCCAAATTCTAAGATCGATGGAGATCCTATATCGATAAAAACGCGCATCGATCTTATGCGAAAAGGCTCCAGACCGGTCACATGCATGGAAGAGATTATACCATGGAGCAACCTATGTTTTTGGCGGCGTTTCAAGCTAAGGCCGGTTACCTTAGTGTTCGTGCAAGCATCGTGCAAGTATCTCTAGGGGACGAGAATTGTTGACGACACGTGCGAAACGTCAGAAATTAGTGAAAAGCCTGTGTGAATACCACCGTCACTTATTTTCCTTCTCAGTAGCAGAAACCTTGGCAGTAACAGCAGGAGGTCTGTGAGAGGGTCAAAGCGTCCAACCCTTCCGGCGCCCGTGCCTTCGCTATCGCTTTCAGGAACACGCGCGCGGCCGCTATTGTGCGCCCGTCAAACCCATGGCCCGCCCTTTGACAGCGGGCGAGTCATCAGCGGTCCGCCCGCGTCCCTTCCTGTGACGTCACTACGGTCCTGGAACGCAAGCGAAGCGTAGCCCAGCGGTGCATTGTTGTCATTGTTGTGGGTACATACTACATAGGCATTAAAAACAATCCGCTCGGCTAGCATCATGTCTCTCTCGTCCAATAGTGTAGAATGGTGTGTAATTTGACCTCCAAAGATGAACATTTTTTAAGGTCGAGCTCATGACCTGACCGGTAAAACTCATGTGGCATCCCAATCGATTTCCTATTGTAAAACTGAACCCATTGCAGCTGTTTTTACTGCCTTTCCACGTCTCATTCACATGTCAATTGTCCAAAAGTGCTTTTTCGACCGCTTAACCCTCGCCGGACGCCGCCACAGGGGGGGGGGGGGGGGTATGCAACTATCCACTAAGGTTTTTCGCGAATAACTCGCGTAAAAAGCGGCCGATCGCGACGAAACTTTCAGTCCCTCGCATTGATCAATTTTACACCTACCCTGAAAATTCCATGACCTTGACCCAAATGACCTTTGACCTGTGACCTACTTTCCGAGACCATGTTTGGCCGGAATTGCGATTCGGCGTATGTCGGCTCGCATTAGCCGCGCGTTTGCAATCTTTTTGTGGTTTCGAACGTTCAAACATGTTATTTGATGTTGCTCCCATGCATTTGGGTGGATGTCAAGGTCACCTGAAGGTCAGGTCAGGCCATTGACCTTTGGTGACCTCGGTCCACTTTTTCGAGTTTTACATGTTTCTAGGCCAGTTTTTGGAGCTGAATTCGAATTTAGCAACCATTTGAACATTTACGAAGTAGTGTTGGTGCCTCCGTAACATGTTACAAAGCTGTCAGAGGCGGTTGACACGTATTACGAATACCCGTCACGACCCCTTCTGGTTGACCTGACCTGACCTGACCCGACCTGGTCTAAATGCTCAATGACATCATCTGTGATCAAAACTAACACGATATTCGTGATCGGCACCCCGGGAAAACCCCATAGCAGCCACACTTAACGACTTTCTAATAGGTCCCGATTTTCCCGACTTCTGGGTCATTGACCTGACCTAGAAGGTCAATCGATGACCTAGGACCTTGACCCTCGCCGGCCGAGGGGGGGGGGGCGGGTGCCGCCCCCCCCCCATAGGTTTTTTTCGCGATAGCTCCGAACACGCTGGCGATAGAGAGCTGAAACTTGGCATACCTGACCTTTGATTCAAGCCGGATCTTTTGGCACCAACCGCATTTTTGGGTCAGGTCAGGTCACTGACATATGACGTCATAAGTGAACCTCTGCACGGTCTTCAGATGTCGCAACTTCGCAACGCCCTCACTGCCAGAGGAGATGTCACAGGGAAATGAAACTTGCAGGATCTAGTATCCATTATGAGTCTCACAACTTGTATATCTCGGATTTTTCCTAAAGGTCATATGAGGTCAGGCCATTTTCGTGACCTCACCATTTATAAGTCAATGGGGAAAAATAAAGACTGCTATTCTGGCGACGGCAACGATCTACAACTATCTCAAGCACACAGAATCGTGATTTAATGCACTCCTTGCAAGGTTAGATGCGTACTTTTGCAATGTTGACCTTGCGTGATGTCATTTATGACGTCATCAAGGTCATATTATTTTTTCGTCAATAACTCTTGATCAAATTGAGCTAGCGAGTCGGGAAAGCCACCAATGGACTCAGAAAGACCTGCCGAATCGAATGATATGCGACATGACCTCTTTCGACCAACTTCGTGACCTGGGGGTGCTGACCTGACCTTGACCTGAGGTCAACACCCTAGGCTGACCTGACCCGAACAAAAGTATATCATTCGACGCGCCTGAGCGAGGTGAACACGATGCTGCCAAAATCGCGGCTCTGCGGCCGTTTGTTGCGAAGTTATTCACCAAAAACTGAACCGTGCCTTGGGGCACTTGGCCTGACCTCAGAGGTCACCGGTTGACCTAGGACCTTACAATCGGGTACCAATCTCTGCGTCTCGTAACGGCGCACACGCTCGTTTTTTCCGCGACGCGCTAGCTCCACCAGGGGGCGAAACGGCGAGGGGGGGTCGTACTCGTCCCCCCCCTCTCGGCTGGCGCATATCGACACCTTTTTTAAACCCCACATTTGTTCTCCCGTGAAGCTCAGACAAGTTGTTTAGAAACCTTCAAAAAAGGTACAGTCACTCGATTTTTCTTAAGTTTGTCTGTCTTGGCAAATCAAGCAATGCCAGAGCAAGCTTACGAACACACAAATTTGATCAGGATCGGACGATTGGACACTTCTAAAAAGAGATCTTTCGTGCTTCCCGGAAATTCACCGGAGAACAGTTGTGGGGTTTAAAAAAAGGTGTCGATATGTAGAAAACCAATAGGGCCGGCGAGGGTTAAAATTGGGTATCATCGGCTTCCTCTCGTGACGGGCAACACGCTCATTTTTTCCGCGAAGCTCTAGCTCTCAGAGGAGTGGAAGATAGAAATATCCCTGTACTGTAGACCCATTGGCTAAAACCTCTACTAGAAAGGTTTAGGTCTTTCAAAAGTGCTACTTCAACAAAACAGCTTTCGCGTGACACGTGCCAGTTGCCACGACGATCACCTATGTATGTTATATGTAGATGTATTAAGAGCAATTAATTACGGGGTAGAAGAAATAGGCTTCCCAACAAAAAGGGCGGCAGGTCGATCAGCCCAACCACTGCAACGGTTACTGAGGCATGAAATATATGCCTCTCAAAAGCGTTACAGGCTGGGCCGGGCCGTTATATGTAAATGCTGATATCTTTCCGTTATCTTAACCCGCGTGGGGCTGGGGGGTAAATTTTACCCCCCCCCCCCTCGCGAATTTTTGCGATATCTCAAAAACGGCGGCGCGCAGCGCCGCCAAACTTTCAGTACCTTTTCTTACATCAATTTGACACGTTTCCTGAAAATTTGAGCGAAATCCGTCGGAAATTTTTTGAGAAATTGACGTTTTAGTGACGTCATGTTCGCCATTTTCGCCTAAAAAGCGGCAAAAGTTCAAACGCCGCTAACGTCTTCATTTTTAAAGGAATCAAGACGTAACAAAAAGGTTATACGTAATTTTACTTTGTCTATCAAATGGCTATCTCGGTTTTTTGAAAATTTTGGATTTTAGCCTAAATTTTTTTTCTCAAAAAACTGACTTTTGGGAAAATCATTATAAAATCCAAAATTTTGAGTCTATCGAAAAAACCGGAATATATGTCAGAGAAATGGTCTATGTGCACCTACATACCAAATTTTAGAAGAATCGGTTCAAAAATGTGGGAGTTATTCAAAATTTTATGACGTTACGACACACAAAATTTTTGAAAAATGACTTTTTTGGAAGTTCTGGACCTCGTACGGAAACAAAAATAGCACCATTCGATTTGCCGTGAAAAACTGCATCAGATAGACACCTTTTTAGGCCTTAACAACCAACTTCAAAATTTGACCTCACTTGACCTGACCTTGACCTGACCTCGACCTGAAATTCATCCAGAGGTGGTCCATATCACTTATTGAGTGTGCCTATTGAATTCTATGAGTAAAATGACCCATAAAACATGTGTCGCACATGCCCTTTTCTATATTTTGTTTTTTGGTGACCTGACCTGACCTGACCGGACCTTGACCTTGACCTCTGAATGATATTGTATGCAACGAATATTGTCTTGGTAGCCTAAGAACACGTTTTGGGCGATCAGTCTCAGTCCATGACTCCATTCTTCGGCAACTACGGTGCAAGGCCGATACTGTAGAAACTTGCAATTTGTACCCTTGACCTGACCTTGACCTTGACCTCAAACTTTAAATTAAGTACATGTTTTTAGTAGTTCGTGATGAGAGCTTTCGATTGGCGTTTGAATTTTCCAAATCGGACCATTAGTTCGGGAGATAACAGGGGGGTAAAATTTACCCCCCCCCCCCCAGCCCCGCGCGTTCGGCTGGAGACCCCAGCCCCGCGCGGGTTAACCCTCGCCGGCACAGGGGGTGGGGGTTGATGCACCCCCCCCCCCCAAGGTTTGTCGCGAATAACTCGCGTAAAAAGCGGCCGATCGCGACGAAACTTTCGATACCCTCGTATTGATTAATATTACACCTACCCTGAAAATTTCATAACCCTGACCCAAATGACCTTTGACCTGTGACCTCTTTTCCGAGACCATGCTTGACCGGAATCGCGATTCGTCGTATGTCGGCTCGCTTTAGCCGCGCGTTTGCAAGCTTTTCGTGGTTTCAAACGTTCCAACATGTGATTTGATGTTCCTCCCATGCATTAGGGTGGTTGTCAAGGTCACCTGAAGGTCAGGTCAGGTCAGGTCATTGACCTTTGGTGACATCGGTTCACTTTTTGGAGTTTTACATGTTTCTAGGCTAGTTTTTGGAGCTGATTTCGAATTTAGCAACCATTTGTACATTTACGAAGTAGTTTTGTTGCCTTCGTAACATGTTACGAAGCTGTCAGAGGCGGTTGACACGCATTACGAATGCCCGTCACGACCCCTACCGGTTGACCTGACCTGACCTGACCTGACCCGACCTGGTTTAAATGCTTAGAAACAAAATCTCTGATCAAAACTTACACGATATTCGTGATCAGCACCCCGGAAAATCCCATAGCAGCCACACTTTACGACTTTCTAACAGGTCCCGATTTTCCCGATTTTCGGGTCATTGACCTGACCTGGAAGGTCTCCCGATGACCTAGGACCTTGAAATTGGATATCACCGGCTTCCTCTCGTGACGGGCAACACGCTCGTTTTTTCCGCGAAGCTGTAGCTCGATCAGGGGCAAACGCGAGGGGGGTCGTACCTCCCCTCCCTTGTGCCGTCGATGGACGCAAAATGGCCTGTGCCGGCGAGGGTTAAAAAGATTTCGCTTCGCTTGCGCGGTCCGTTCGCTCGTATATTTCTCCTTCGTTTTAACCCTCGCCCGTATTCGTGCTTGCCAGCGTCTAACGTATATG
This sequence comes from Amphibalanus amphitrite, assembly GCF_019059575.1. Taxonomy (NCBI): domain Eukaryota; kingdom Metazoa; phylum Arthropoda; class Thecostraca; order Balanomorpha; family Balanidae; genus Amphibalanus; species Amphibalanus amphitrite. The sequence goes on along the minus strand of NW_024882471.1, from coordinate 244,537 downwards.
GGGGGGGGGGGGTCCGTTGGACTCTCCTTGCCGTTTGGCCTCTGATGGAGCTAGAGCTTCGCAGAAAAAAACGAGCGCGTTGCCCGCAACGAAAGTAAGCCGATGATACCCAATTTTATGGTCTTATTTATGTCACTGGTTGACCTTCCAGGTCAGGTCAATGACCCAAAAATCGGGAAAATCGGGACTTGCTGGAAGTTCGTAAAGTGAGGTTGAAAAAGGGATTTTGTGGGGTGCTGAACACGTAGTTCATGTTAGCTTTGATCACATATCTTTGATTTTTTAATGTATTTAGGCCAGGTCGGGTCAGGTCAGGTCAGGTCAACCATTAGGTGACCTGCCGGCCATCCATAGCAGGTGTTGACCACTATTGACAGCTTCGTAGCATACGAGGGCACCAAAACTATTTCATAAATCTCCAAATGGGAATTCGAAATCAGCCCCAGAAACTACCATAGAAACATGTAAAACTCGAAATAGTGAAGCAAGGTCATCAAAGGTCAATGACTTTGACCTGACCTTCACAGGACCTTGAAACCCACACCAAAAAAAAAGATTGGAAATTGCGCGGATAATGTGAGCCTCAGCCGACATACGCCAATTCGCGATTCCGGTCAAACATGGTCTCGAGAATCAGACCATGAATCAGGTCAAAGGTCATTGGGGCCAGGGTCATTAAATTTTAAGAGTAAGTGTAAAATTGATTAACTCGAGGGTACTGAAAGTTTCGTTGCGATCGGCCGCTTTTTGCGCGAATTATTCGCGAAAAACCGGGAGGGGTTCCGTTCGACCCCGCTATATGTAAGTGCGAGTGTTAAATCACTAAAAATCTGTCCTTAAAGTAAAAACAGTTTATTCCTCGAGCTGAGAGGCCAGAGTTGTACAGTTGGAGTAGGTACTTCAACATATCATGTAGGTATTTGCTTACATCCATGCATACATTCTCGAATTAAACATCAATAATACCCACTAAAGGCATATTGCTCTTTGGAACGTCGCTTTCGGTATGGGGATATCATGGGTCTGAGCCAGCTGACACGGGTGATACCCCCTCAGTGGGGTTCTGGCATGGCCTGCGTTGGATCACCCACCACCGCAATGGGCGGTTCCTCAAAACCAGCGTAATTGACCGGTGTGAGGCGGCGACGTGAGGCACGCGAGTGCGGGACCGTCCCCATGCCGTGGCGGTCCGGGTTAGGGGAGCAGCCCCCTCCCCGCGCGGCGGGCGGTCGCCCATTCATCCGCGACCCCAACCCCATGACTGAGGGGTTGACAGAGGGCAAACATCACGTATTTAAACTGGGCAAACAGACGGTGTTCTACGCTAGGGACATCTCGCGGCTGTGATTCACGATACTGCTTCGCCAAACTGCCTTTAGATGGTGGGTCAGTCGGTGTCCGTCTGCTGCTGTGCGCCGAGAATTAGCCCTATAAATTACCATGAATTACACCTTCTAGTGTGACGATACAATCACATTATCATATAGGTCGCGTTTAGATGCAAATGAAGAAACGACTGCGTTGAAAAAATATGTCATTTCATCGAACGCTGAAATGCTCGAAGTGCTCGCTAAAAAATGAACTCGCTAACTGAGCCCTAAAGGTCGGCTGCCGTGTTGCATTGCATTTAAGCCAAAAACGCGGGCTGGGTGTAAGTTGTCGAGAAACAATTTTTGGCCTGAAGTGTTCTCTAAAGTATTATCTACATAGATCCAGGGAACATATTTGCTATCTATGATGGCTTAGGAGATATTGAATCTTAAGTCCTCCGGTGTACCCTGTTTTGCGGCGGCCCACGTGTTAAAAGCTGCTGAACATTTTTACTTTGACCAAAAAACGCGGGCACAGTTTTGTCTGTACGAAAATGACTATTGTCCTATCGCATTCCACGTGAGCGGAAAATTCAGAAACCAGGGAACATATTTGCTACGACCAGTACTTCTCACGATTCAGACCGAAACGTGAAAAAATAGCCCCAAAACCCTATGGCGGGCGCCTCTCCGCGGCGCCCGGCTGCGGGTCGCTAGTTCCCGAAACGACACACCATGAATAGCAAACCAGCCGTCAACCGCGGTGTCCATAAAAACCGACGGCTTGATCGACACATGATGGACCGGCTCAGCATGAGCGGGTTCCATCGTGCCCTCGTTCGTCATGATCATTAAAGTATAGCCGGTGTTTGCAATGCACTGAACAATTAAAATTTAAAACACCGAGTGCAAAATCCAAAAGAGCCAATGGAACGCCAAAATAAAATCACCGAGAAGATAAATGCCTAACTAATCACACGGCGGAGAGATGGCACAGAAACCATCATGGAAAAGTGGCGCAGAAGCCACTGTGGAGCGACGGAATAGCAATCCATGTGGGGAATAATATAAAATAATTGATTCGGGAATGAGCGGAGGCGACAACCCGGAAGCATGGAAAAATCGAACAAGAATCACGTCGGGGTCACCAATATGTGGTGCTGTGGGGCTGTTCACCACATATCAGTGACTGGATTTTACGTTAATCAGAAATGGAAAATATCAACCTGGTGCGTGTTCCAAAAATTCAATCAGTTCGATCCAAACGGCCCCAAGTAAAAGAATTAATTAAAAGAGCGGGTTGTTATATTTAAATTACCAAAACGAAGTCAAAAACCAAAACAGCGAATCAGACAATGGAATTGGAGCGACGAAGAGACGAGAATGAAATCCAAGTTTGCCAAATATGCCCTGCCTAATCTAAGTTATAAATCCCGGACAGAACGGGCCAAATCGCGGAGCCAGACGTGACGCGTCTGCTCGGGTCAAGAGCTCAGCCTAGAATGTCGGGGGAGCGGAGCGCGCGGCCCGACGCAGCGGGCTGGGCCCCAGACATGCGCAGAAACACTCGGAGACCACGCGGCGACGGATCGAGCGCGGATTGGTCAGCAGACTGCTGCAATGCAGGCTGCAGACACGCGGTCGCATCGTGATGGGACAAAGTTCACGAACAGACACGTCCTGGGCCGCCCCCCAGCGCCGGGGCGGGGTAGCGACGTCACAAGTCGGCGCGCGAATCGGTCTGCGCCGGGAACTCCCGTGCCGGCCGGCGACACACGTGGTTACCACAACCTGACCTTGACCCTGACCTATGCTTGACTGACCCCTACATGGAGCTGACACTCTTGTAGGCCTTATAAGATGGATTGTGCACCGTTTTGACAAAGTTTATGGCGAGAGGCGCCCATTGCGAAGTCCTGAAGTCCATGCTACTGAAAGCCCGATTTCAGGTGTTTGACCTGACCTTGACCCGACCTGTGACCTCAAAATTCAACTTTAAAGTACTCATCTGAAGCGTCTCGTCGCGCTCTTTCGTTTGCCGCCTCGTGCGTTTCGCTGCGCCTATTGGTTCTCGAGTTATCGGCTGGGGGCGTTTAACGCCCCCCCCCCCCCCCCCCCAGCAAACGGTGTGTGGCGAAATACCCCAGCAACTGCCGGGTTAAGTTATGACCCCATTTCAGCACACGCAAGTGGCAGAAATGACAATGATCAGCTGACGCATTTTTCTTGGCCGAAGTCAGAGCGCGCGGCCCGACGCACCACCACCGCATCACAAAGTATGAGCAGAAGCCGCGCCCAAAGCCAGGGCCCCGGTAACGTGAGGTAGCCGAGTCGGGGCAGCGTGCGCTGACCCAAGCCGGGGCCGCAGCTTTGGGCGCGGTCTACCGCATCCCCGCGGGCAGCCCCGGGCTATCACATGACACCGGGAGGACGCGCGGCCCCGGCTTGGGTCAGCGCACGCTGCCCCGACTCGGCTACCTCACGTTACCGGGGCCCTGGCTTTGGGTGCGGTCTACCGCACCACCTAACAGGCGTGTTCGAAACCGCAGGAGATGATGATGAACGGGTTTATCGAAACTTGATTGGATGAGCATATCGGTAATAGCGATTTCAGTGTGTGCATTTATTGTTCATAGTGGTGTGAAATGTGGTTGGGGTACGACCGACAACCCGTCGGGGCGAATTTCGCACTGGGGTACTCAAAATTTGAAGAATTTAAGACGTTTCCATGAGTTTTGAACGTATGGATAAGTTCTAAAAATCCGGTTCTCCTTATCTGGGCCCAGGGACGTATCCAAGGGGGGGGCGACGGGGGCGGTCGCCCCCCCCCCCCTGGGCCCTGCCGGGCCCCAAAAGCGGGCCCGGTAGGGCCCGCTAGGCAGCCCGTGAGCGGGCCCGAAGGGCCCGCTTTTGGGCCAAACCAGGGACAGTTTTGGGCCGGCAGGGACAAAAAGTGGAAGGGCCTGTCAGGGACGTATCCAAGGGGGGGGGGGGCGACGGGGGCGGTCGCCCACCCTGGGCCCTGCCGGGCCCCAAAAGCGGGCCCGCTAGGCAGCCCGTGAGCGGGGCCCGCTTTTGGGCCAAACCAGGGACAGTTTTGGGCCGGCAGGGCCAAAAAGTGGAAGGGCCTGTTCAGAAGAATTTGTTCGAGCCTTCAGGCTTGAGGAAGGGCTCCTATGGCCCTGCCGCCTGCCGGGCCCCAAACGGGTCCCTTACCGGGCGCGAAGGTCCCGCTTTTGAGCTAATTGGCCCTCGAGAGGTTATGAAAAGGGGATCCGAAAACTCCTCTTCCAGGCCCAGTCACAGGGACTGTCCGGGCCCTAGAAGTGGAAGGGCCCGCTGGGAAAGTCTTGCCCAGGCTTTCGGGTCCAAAAAGGGCCCCATGAGGCCTTGCCGGTGCTCCCTGGCCGGGCCCCAAAAGCGGATCGGGTCAAGCCAATGACAATCTGGGGCCCGGGAGGTCTCCGAAAGCGGAAGGGCCCGCTTAGAAGGCCTTGGACCAGGCTTTTGAGCTTGAGTAATGGGTCCTCGGCCTCGACAATGTATCAAGAAAGCGGGCCCAGATATTCACTTCCGGCTCAGTCTCAGGAACAGCTTGTCCTGGCCGTGCCCCAGAAACGGAAGGGCCCGCTGAGAAGGCCTTGCTCAGGCCATCGGGCCCGAGGAACAGGCAACAGCCGATGATGGGCCCCTGTCGACTGACCTCGTGGGGATGCTCCGGTTTACAGTTCTCCAAAGAAAATGAGCTCCAACAATACATAACTAAACTAAGCTAAACTACTATTTATTATAAGCAAGCATTCTGTACAGAAGGTATCATTTCCAATTCGCATGTTTTTTTTTTACCTTGTTTCTTCCTTCATTTGAAGCGCATTTGGCAGCTTTTTAATGCATGCTTCTGCAACGTGCAGACGAATGTGACGAAAACTTAACCCGCGCCGTGCTGGTGGCCTGAACTTTCCGCCGAGTGCTGGGGGGGGGGGGGCGTTTTCACGCCCCCCCGTCTAACTCGGCTCCTGGGCCACGTAGCGACACGCGGTAAGCGGCAATCGAAAGAGCGTCAAAAATAAGGACGAAAACACTTCGGTCATTTTTTGGGTCAGGTCAAAGGTCAGGTCACCAGAGGTCACCAAAGGTAAAATGTTGACTATTTCAACATTTTGGAAACTGCCAACGGCTATCTCGGGAACCGATAGAGCTACAGCGCCGCGGAAAAGCGCATTCGATAGCCCTTTTACAGACCTTTCTGAGTAATGTTCTCAGATTTGACCTCAGGTCAACGGTTTAGCCTCCAGAGGGCAAAAACTCCAAAAATAGCCGTTTTTACGAAAAACGTTTTTTCGTCAATAACTTTTGACTCATAAGCGCCATGACATTACTTTTGCCAGCATCGTGTTCCTCTCGTCGAGACGCGTCGAATGAACTATTTGTTGACCTTGAAAGGTCATTTTGAAAATTTGACCTCAGGTCAAGGTCATGACCTGACCGAAAAGGGTCATGTTGCATATCAGTCGATCCGTATCGTCGAGCTGAACACATCTGACGTGTTTTCACCGCTCTAGCACGTCTCTATCAAAAGTTATAGCCAAAAAACTGCTGGCGACCGTTCATGACCTGAGATGACCTCAGGGGCACACAGAGGGGTCACAGGTGCATTTTTCCTATTCAGTGTGTCATGTTTACCTATGAACCGATGTTTGAGAGCGTTTTGAACGATATTCGTCCAAAAGAGGCGCATTTCAATTTTCTCCCATTGACTTATAATGGAGAGGTCGCAAAATTGACCTGACCTTAGGTCACAGATATCAAAAATCCGAGATATACATTTTATACATACTGTTACTCATATCAATCGCTGAAAGTTTCAAAGTGATTGTTCAGTCGGTGTAGCTATAGCGAGCCTTTGAACTTTTTCTGAGGTAAGGTCACTTGACGTGACCTGGTGACCTGACCTTGAACGGCCTAGGTCTGAAATTTTCACAACATGTGCGGAAATGATGTAGGAACACGTGTACCAAAAACGGCGGCGCTGCGCGCCGCCGTTTTTGAGATATTCGCGAAAAACCTGAGGGGGGGGGGGGCGTAAAAACGCCCCCCCCCAGCACGGCGCGGGTTAACAAACATCCGGAACGTTTGTGAACGGCAAATGGCCTTACCTTCAGTGCCTGGTTGTAATCCCCCCACCCCCCACCCCCACCCGCACGTCTGCCTGTCTCGCCCCTCTTGGGCTGTGTGTGTCGTGAGCGGGGTCGTTACGTGCGATTTGTGGCCCCCGCCCTACCCCATCCGGGCTAACCCGTGCCCGGCCCCCCAGCATCTGCTGTGCAGTGGGCGGGCCGGGCCGCCATATGGGGGCCGCCGGCCCGTCCCGCGAACCGCCGCGCCGGTGGCCCGCGGGACTGGCCGGTGGTCAGGGGGCGCCGCTTCGCGTAGATAGCCGCACTGAGGTGCGAGGCGGCGCGGGCGGGGGCCAGCGACTCCGTCCGGTGAGTCCGAGTCCGTGCATCGTCCACGGCAAGTGGTGTGACTGTTGGTTTGGTAACGTGTGGTTGCTTGGTCGCTTGTTGCTTGGTCTGTGACGCTGTTATTTACCGAGCATGTATGTGCCTTTTGTTCAACCGGAAATGCCATTGGTGGTAAAATGTGAGATGAGACTGATAGGAGGCAAAGAGGTGTCAATTAGGATCGATCACAAGTGTACATTATCAGGGGTGTAATTTTCCCAAAATGATTGTGGGTGCCCAGCTGTAGGGGCGCCAGGCCGCTTAGGGGACGTAGGGGCGCCAGAAGGTTACAAGAGCGCCGAGAGATCATGACAAGGGCGCCATTCTCCCAGAAGGGCGTCAAGTGATTAAAAATGCTATATTATCCAGGGGCGCAGAGAGGTCAGAAGGGCGCCGCACCGTCAGTAATGCTAAGTTGGTGGGGACGTAGGGGCGCCAGACGGTTACGAGGGCGCCGTGAGATCATGCAAAGGGCATGGTCTCACGGTCTCTCATAAAAAAGGGCATGGTCTCTCATAAAATTCTCCTAGAAGGGCGCCGAGTGATTGAAAACGCTATGTGGTCCATGGGCGCTGAGAGGCCAGAAGGGTGTCGAACAGTCAGTAGTGCTAAGTTGGCGGGGACATAGGGGCGCCAGACGGTTACGAGGGCGCCGTGAGACCATGAAAAGGGGCGCCATTCTCATAGAAAGGCGCCGAGTGATTGAAAACGCTATGTGGTCCAGGGGCGCTGAGAGGCCAGAAGGGCGCCGAACAGTCGAGGGATGCACGGTGGACAGAGACATAAGGGCGCGAGACGGTCAGGAGGGCGCCGTTAGACCATGAGAATGGTGCAGTGCTGTCAAAAGGGCGCCATTCTCCCAGAAGGGCGCCGAGTGATTAAAAACACTATATTATCCAGGAACGCGAGGCGGTCAGGAGGACGCCGTTAGAGCATGCGAAGGGCGCCGTGCTCTCGAAAGGGCGCTTGTGACATAAGACTTGTGGGTGCATTTTCATCATTGTGGGGGCATATTTCAGGATTGTGGGTGAATCTGCCCCCACAAAGAGATATAAAATTACACCCTTGTACATAATCATGCTTGCTGAAGGCTGATGCTGCTTCCAATGTCATGAATAAACGCAACCGGTGAAAAAGTAAGTGGGGCGTAAAGAGGTAATATTGGCACGAGTCACGATTAATAACTAACTGTTCATAATGTTCAGAACGTCGAACTTCAACGGAAGTGAGCTGCAAAAACGAACTTCAACGGAAGTTAACTGCAAACATTTTATCAAGGTCAAAAAACGCAAGACAATGCATTTTCATTTACAACAGGTCGAATTCTATCGTAAATTTACTGTTTTTCGGCATTCTCGATTTTTTTCACACCAGGACAGGCAGTCGCTGTGGGGCCCCTTTTAGCTGACCTCCGGGCCCTTCTCAGCTGTCGCCCCCCCCCCCCCCTGAGCGAAATCCTGGATACGTGCCTGTCTGGGCCATTAACTCCATACGGTCCAGGAAAGCTAGCACACTACCTTTAATCGCGCTGCCACCCTAGGTAACATTATGCCTAGATATGCCAGCGCATGGATTACCTATATCAATCAGTAAATGAGCAAAGCAACATGTTTTTGAAGTAACAATTATTGTTTAAATGCTGAATTTCAATGAGGTTTGGGTAAATCTGAGGGAGCTCTAAAAATTTCTTACTTTTACTAAAGGTGGAGCCATTTTTAACTTAATTATCACTATCTCCACTACAAAGTAATTCTGAGCCATGCGGGGCTATGGAACCCAAGTCATGACCTACAACCCACATAAAGGCGGTGGAGTGTTACCGAATGAAGCACACGTGGCGAAGTCGGCCGTGAGATGTGGGCTCGGTTCAGTCCACTGAACGGTCTACTCACGGCCGGTGGTGTCGGCAGCAGGAACCGGCTGGACAGCGCGGCCGGTATCGAGCGGGCCACCTGACCGGCCACCGGGCCCCGCACGGCGCACCGCCACGTGCTCTGTTGTGCCCCGTTGCCCGGACCGCGGCCCAGGGGTGCTCCAGCCGACAGCCCGCCGCCGTACCCGAGGCTACGAGTACGAACTGCGCTCCTTCTATGCCACCCGGCTCTCATGACAGCTCGTCGGTGCAAGCGCGTGGCTTCTCAAATATCAAGTCTCAACTGCCCCTGCAGGATCGTCCAGCCGACACTTGCGTAAATATCTTCTAGACTTCTCGAGGGACAAAACAGACAAAATAGTACAAAACGGAACAAGATTCATGCTGTTGTACCGAAGAGTAAGACGGGCAGTACTAATCATGTGGGGGTGTGGTTGTCCTGAATGGTCCTGAAGTGGGTAGAAGGTGGTAAAACGCCCATACATAAGGGAAACTGATCAATACTCGCACCTTGGCACGCGAGAGTTATTTTTGCTAGCGCCCATGATTCATTTGCAATTGGTCGATCAACGTTGAGAGGAAAGATCTATTAGCTTGATTAATAAGCCATATTTTCTTCATTTTTCGAGACGCTTACAAATGTGCGTCTGCGCATGTGAACAAATGTGCTACAAATATGAACGAGCGCTTTGAAACTTTCAGCGATTGATGAGAGTAGCATTATGTATAAAAATGTACCCGTATATCTCGGAGTTTCGATATCTGTGACCCATGGTCAGGCCAATTTTGCGACGTCTCCATTACCTATAAGTCAAATGGGAGAAAACTGAGATGCGCCTCTTTTGGATGAACGTCGTTCTAAAAACTCTCAAGCATCGGTTTATAAGTAAGGTGCCTAATTAGCGACCCTTTCCGATTTGCGACCTACCTCCCTACAGAAAAACTGGCAGGAGGAAACGGGGTAAAAACATCGTCAAAAGGTCAGCCATACTTTGGTTATCAAATTAAATTATTTTCCGGTCGTCGATGTTTCTGGTGGGACGTTTCATGTGAGTTTAGATAAAAATGACGAGTTTCTTATCCAAAACGTGTGTGTTTGTGCCCTCTCTGATGAAAAGCGATGCACATTAGGATGATGCACCTTTTTTATTCTGAATCGACATTCCTTTTTCAATTGATTGCCATTTTCCCATAGTGAATCGCTCAACTGTGCACAGCATGGCGGTTAAAAATGTGTCGCCACTCATATTTCCTATTTGCGCCTGACATGGTCGCAAATAGCTCAAGAAGGGGAAGAAAGGGGAAAAGAGAGAAATGAAAATGAGGTGTTGCTGAAGGTTGCAATGTGTGGCAGGGGATGCTAAATGTCGTCATCGACTGCAGGGGTGCCGAATTCAGCGCGAACCTCGAATATCATACGAGATAGCCCGCAAAATTTGGGTTTTCGCCTTCTTTTCGCCTTCGGTGCATCACGTGATCAGTTTTTACTTACGTAAATGTGTTGGATAAACGTTAATGTTCGAGTGATTGGGTGCTTTGCGTATAGGTTACATTTTTTTAGATCATATTTCATCTTTTCAGGCGTCGCATTTTTTGCCATTTTTAATATGGGGAAACCCAGGTGTTGTCCATCTGAACTGCACAGTCACGTGACCCATTTGACCTTCGGATCCAATTCTGGTAGTCAATTCTGGCGCTTTTGTTACCATAGCGAAAAATATAACCCCGTGTTCAACGTTTTGCTGACGACTAAGATTCTGCGTAATCTGGCCAATGACGTTCGAGAACTGCGGCCAAGCCCCGCTCATCTTGAACGTGATTGGTCGGACGGCGTTTAGAATCTTCGTCGTCCGGGAGACTGCGAACACGGGGTAAGCCAAGGGGTAAACAATCTGTGCGTGGAATGGGGAGTGGTGAATGTGTAAGGGCGATGATAGGCTGATTCGTCGATTTTTATTTATACTTTTATCCTTATTATACATTCTGATCATTTTGTTTATGTTCAGGAGTTTTCTCTGTTGATTTAACATCAAAAACTTTGTGTTTTACTGTTAATGCCAAGTGCCATGTTGATATTGAAATTGGGTTACAATTCCATATTCACCTGTTTTTCTATGGCCTGTTGTGCATCATATTATTGGTAATGTGAATATAGGTACTCCATACACTGCTATTTTTGGGTATATATTAATGTCTGACCTGATTTTACTTCACGTCTTCACTTCACCTTATATTTTCTTGCAGCAACAGTTATCACACCATTATTGTGCAAAAATAAGGGTGGTGTTTCGCGACACTTGCCAGCCACTTTTGATTTCCATAGAGACATCAACAAGCCTATACCTCCAACACTACCAGAGGTTGACGCTAGCTCACAGATTGCGCTGGCAGCGCCAGCGCGCCCGTGAAACACAGCCAGGGGTTTCCTCTGTAACGTCATTGTTGTCTAGGTACTTGGGCCTTCATCAATTGTTAACAGCTACAAAAATTGGAATTAAAAATGTCCAGGTATTGTGAGCATCAGCCGAACAGGGAAGTGAATTTGGCTACAGCCCATCTTGCAACGCCTCAGTGAAATTTAACGAGAAACTTAAATTGAGGGAGCAGCTACATAACTGAGGTAAAGCCCATCAATCCTTGTGGATTTACCTACATAACTGAGGTAAATCCACAAGGCACTTTGAGTTCAAACTATGAAGTGACTCCAAGCGAAATATAACAGAAATTGGGACTTTGTGGAGCTTAGAAATAATCTGCTTAGTGCTGGATGAATGTTTTCACTTAAAATAAACACCACCATATTTGAGTCATGAAAAAGTGTTTGGTAAGCATAAGCTTGTAGCATAAAAGATGTTTGTGAAATGTCACTAGATTTTAAAGTGTTAGTCTCTGCACATTGATTCTCAGATTGTTTGAATGATGAAGTCTCTGCACAGTCTCTGATTGACTGAATGAGCTCTGCAGTCACAATAATGAAGTTCATGGAAAGATATGATTTATCTTGCGATTTCCTTGAAGTGTGACTGTTTACCATATGTTGTTTTTTTATTCAAAGTTATTGTTAAAGTCAACCAACTTTTGCAACATTGAGGATCATACTTTAGATTTGGAAACAAGACATATTATGTAGTTATGCTGATCTTCTTTTCCAGTCTTTGATTATCACTTAATTTCATTCACTTTTGATGTAGTGAAATTCATGATCATTTTAATGACAAGCTACATTTGAAATGTATTGTTGCTCCCTTTTTTACCATGCATATTTTTGTGTCTTGTGAGGTCTCATATCAATATAGCAATAACAAGAGCAGTAACATGCATAGTTTGCTTGTGTTGTCATAACTTTGTACAATATTTCCAGCTTTATAATATGCAGTTACCTCACATTGGGCATCACACATATATTTTTTCCTGCAGGAGGAAAGACACAGAGCCAACTAGTGACTCATGTTTGTGCTCCTATCACTTCACCCCTGGGGAATCAGTGCCTACACCCCTTGAGTATAATGGTCATCGAGGGGTGCTGTCCTGACATGTTCACTTTCTGTTGAGAAGGTTAGAACAAATACCATGTGTGTCATTTAGTTGCATATATAATACCTTCATGTTAAGTCTGCATTAAGTCTAAAGTCTGTAGCCACCCTTAATCCTAGGTTGTTGTGACCTTAATCTAGCCTGGGTGAATATCTTGCTGTACTTAAAGCACAGACTGCGCTACGCCCCGGCACGGCGGCCGGGGCGCCTCCCCTGGAAGAAAACGGCATCGGGGAGAGGGGACGGACGGCGAGGAGCCGGGGAAGGAGCGCGGCACCGTCACCCCACAAGCCGCCCGCAGCACCGCCGTTATTCTTATGCCTCTTGGGCGCCGCCGACGCCCTGCGGTTGGGGAGCGCATCCCAGACGGGCGGGAGCCGGGAGGGCCGCCTGCGCCACCCGGCCGGCGAAGCAGCTGCCCGGCCAGGCGCGGCGGGCGGCTGGGTAGCGGCCGGACTGAGACGAGTCCCGAGTCGCTCCATGTCTGTCCCTTGCGAAACTAGTACCGCCGCCGCCCAGCCTTGATGGGTCACTACGAGGAAAAGGCGAGCCCGCTCCCAGTACCTGGCGTGGAGCTCCCGCGCGGGTACGCCGCCTCACCGATGGCCCCCTGGTCTTCTCTCTCTCTCTCTCTCTCTCTCTCTCTCTCTCTCTCTCTCTCTCTCTCTCTCTCTCTCTCTCTCTCTCTCTCTCTCTCCGTCTCCGTCTCCGTCTCCGTCTCCGTCTCCGTCTCCGTCTCCGTCTCCGTCTCCGTCTCCGTCTCCGTCTCCGTCTCCGTCTCCGTCTCCGTCTCCGTCTCCGTCTCCGTCTCCGTCTCCGTCTCCGTCTCCGTCTCCGTCTCCGTCTCCGTCTCCGTCTCCGTCTCCGTCTCCGTCTCCGTCTCCGTCTCCGTCTCTCTCTCTCTCTCTCTCTCTCTCTCTCTCTCTCTCTCTCTCTCTCTCTCTCTCTCTCTCTCTCTCTCTCTCTCTCTCTCTCTCCCCGACGCCAAAACCGGCTCACAGCGGCGTTCATGTCGGCCGGGGCGAAATGATTTGATGAATTATTTCATAAAGGCATTAACAGTGACAAAAGACAAAAGTTCAACAAATTCTACGCATGAATCATCCAGTAGGTACTGGCTTCGAGAACAGTTAAAATGAAGATGCACAAGAAATCGTAATTTCCCAATGACATGACATGGCTGTCGCAATGCTTAGCCGCAATCACCTCTTTTTGTAGTTTAAATGGTAAGTAGTTTTTGAAATTATCCGATAAAAATCTAAAATTGATACCATATGAAAGACCAATCAATTCTACACATGAATCAGGGTGTATCTTTGAGAAAAACTTGAAAGTTTAGGTGTGATAAGAAAAACAAATAAAAATGAACCATTTCCCCATAGACTTTACATTGGCTCCAAAATCGCATGGATCCAGAATTTCTGGAAGTGCCCCCGCCACAACTGCACGTGCGCTGCGCTCGAAAATGATCACGTGACCAAATCCAGATGAGATCACCGTATTTATAGTCACCGTGGGGAAACCCATAGACTTATTAGCGACCCTCCCCGGTCGCTAATTGGGAAGAGTTCCCTATTAGCGTTTTTTTTTTTTTTTGCAATGGTTTGCCAGAATACTCACTTCAAATAAGTTAGTGAATATTGGGGCAGAAAATGACTATATTTCAATAGAAAAATGAACGATCTCTCCGAAAATCAAGCCAGTAATCTGTAATACAGTGGCACCCACAGAGCGTGAGCAATGACGGTTCAAATTAAGGGGGTCGCTAATTAGGCACCTTACCCTAAACATGACACACTGAATCGGAAACTTGCACCCGTGACCCCTCTTTGTGCTTCTGAAGTCATCTCAGGTCATGAAAGGTCCCCAGCAGTTTTTTTAACAACAACTTTTGATAGAGGCATGTTAGAGCGGTGAAAACACCTCAGATGTGTTCAGCTCGATGCTACAGATCAACTGATATGCAACATGACCTTTCCCGGTCAGGTCATGTTGCATTGCATGTTGCATGCGGTGACCTGGAGCGAATGTCAAATTTTCATAAAGGCCTTTTAAGATCCAATTATAGTTCATTCGACGCGACTATACGAGGGGAACACGATTCTGACAAAAATAATGTCGTGACTCTCTACACAGCCAGAGTTAAAAGCAGAAAAACAATTTTTCGTAAAAACGGCTATTTTTAGAATTTTTGCTCTCTGGAGACTAAAACCGTTGACCTGAGGTCAAATCTGAGGAGTCAATCCAGAAAGGGCGTTAAAAGGCCAATCGAATGCGTTTTTCCGCAGCGCTGCAGCTTTCTTGGTTCCCGAGTTATGCGCCGGTTTTTCGAAAACTGTTGAAATAGGCAAAATTTGACGTTTGATGACTTCTGGCGACTTGACCTATGACCTGACCTAAAAAATGATAGAACGGCGCTGTGCGTCGCCGTTTTTGAGATGGTCGCGAAAAACCTGAGGGGGCGTAAAAACTCCCCCCCCCCCCCTCCATAGCAAAGAATATAGAAAGAATATAGATTCATAGAAAGAATCATAGCTAAGAACATCTGTAGCCGATTTCACCGAACTTTCCTTAAAATTTTATTGAGTCGAAATCAGGGGCCAGGAGTGAAGCACCGAAAGGACACCCAGTGCACATTGGTACATTCTGGTACATTGGTACATACAGTGTGATATATGACAAACCGTAGAAGCCAGCGATGACCTTGATATAGGTATTTCATGTATCATATATTACATATATTTCATATTTCATATAGGTACTTGCGCTGAGATGACAGTTGCTAAATAATGGCGACACTGTGAAGGATTACCAGCACCGAAATGTTATCGTTTTACCTATTGATACTTGATAACATTCATAGATCATACTCTGTCTACTGCATCTACTGATGTCTACTACTGGCACCAATGCTAACCAAATAAACTACGCATCTCATATTCAATGCCACCAATAGTCGGAGAAGTAAGGCAGCATGTTAAGAAAAAAAAATACTTCTCATGAGTGATTGCAAAATTAACCGCATTCACCTTTATCACGAGCAAAATATAACAAAAGGCATGCTTGGTTCATGCCAAACTAGCTACCTACATACTTCGGTGTTATGTTATCATTGACCCGGCTATTCAATACCACAGTTCCGAATGTCCCCTCTTCCCGAACAGCGGTCAGCAGTATTGCAGAACTTCTAACATTTGTGAACCGTCGCATACAGGGTCTTCAATAAATCGCGACGTTTCCATTTTACTTACAGTGCAGGCTGTAGGCACCTATAACAAGCTGCATCCCAAAATACATACACAGGTATCACATGCCATAAAGCTTAACAGACTCTGAACGATTCCTGATTGCTTGATTACCACATGTCGTATCTAGGAAATCACATTCCAAAATCGGCTGGTCTTAACAACATGACCTGATCGCCCAGAACCCCAAGTAGGTGAGTAACAATGGTGAAGGCACATAATATCGCTTTTATGTATACATGCACACTCGGCTGCCTAAAAAAAGTTCTAGGGTTAATAGTTGTTGAATTGTAGAGCATGTCTGCCAGAGCTCAGAGCATAGAGTTTTCGTCATGTTCGCCATCTGCGGAGAGGCGGCTGTCAGCGGCGGTCTGAGCGTCCGGCTCCGGCTCGGCGGCCGGACCGTCCTCCCCAGCAGCGTCCTCTCCGTCCTCGCCGTCCTCTGCGTCCTCGCCGTCCTCCTCGGCCACCGGGGAGACGCAGAGTACCGTCTCCTTGAAGCCCACCGACTTGAGCGAGTAGTCGGGCGTGGGCTCCTCGGGCGTCGGCTGCTGCGTCTCGGACAGGTCGATGAGCGGGTGCTCGCCGGGGGACGACGGGCGGCGCTCCTGGCGCGGCGCGCTCTCCGACGCCGGCTCCGAGCCGAGGCCGTGGACGGCCGGCTGAAACACCGACCGGAGCTGTCAGCGTCCGAGCGACGGCGGCCGTCACTCAGCCCGGCGCCAGTGGCAGCACCGAGACGCAATCAGTGCACCACAAATACACCTGTAACTGTGCATCACAGACAAGAATAGCTTGCTAAGCACGGCAGCTTGCGGCGTCACCTCCTGTTAGGAGTTGGAAAGCATGTTACCTGTTGGATGGACTGGAAGAAGGACTGTTTGCCCCCTGTTCGGTGGACTGGAAGGCGCGGCTGTCAGTTACCTGCGGTCCGGACTGGAAGACGCGGCTGTCTGTTTCCTGCGGTCCGGACTGGAAGGCGCGGTTGCTGTAGGTATTGCTCTCGCTGCGCCGACCAGTAGCTTCAGGTGAGTAGTTGGAGTTCACCATCCCTCCGGCGTAGGACTCGGCGTCATTCTTCTGCCTGAGTCACAGCACACACGACGTGACTCAGCACAACGCGCTCACCGCTCACAGTGTCAGAATTAATCCCTGTTTGCAACGCCCAATGGGCAATGGTCAATTACTCTTATTAAATTGATATGAACGACTATTGGTGAGATTTCGGCGTTAACTACACGCAGCACGGCCCCAGCATGGTGCGTAGCTGCAGTAGCCAGCCGTTTAGGTGCTGCGGCTGTAGCAGCCAGCCGTTTACCTGGTGTAGCTGCAGACTACAGGCCGTTTACCTGGCGTAGCTGCCGGCTGGACGACGCAGCAGCTGACGCTGACGCAGCACGGCCCCGATGATGACGACAACCAGAAGGCAGGCCAACACGGCCACGGCCACAATCAGGCCGGTGTTGTCCCCTTCCGGGTCCCCGCCGCTACCTGCGGACGGAGGTCACACATGCAGGGGACCGATGTACCGCACGGACGGAGGTCACACTGGACTGCAGAGGACCGATGTACCGTACGACACTGGACTGCAGAGGACCGATGTAACGGACAGCCACGCCGATATACAGGCAGCCAATTCACATTACTAACATATCTTTTTTTAGAAACCATTAACAGCCCCTACTAATCGCAACATATTTCTGCAGAAGTGCCATAATGATTGTTTATAGTTGCGTAAAAGAAAGACAAACAATACTGTCTCGCTAGCAGATAAGATCAAACCCGGTGTGATTGCAGCGGTAGCCAATCGTCAGGTGGGCATTGCGAGGTCGGGAGACTGCTGAGCTGGCAACACTCACCTCCACCGGACATCTGGTCCTTTTTGGTCTCCACATATTCCACAGAGTCCACGGTGTCCAGCGATCTGCCGGCGATAGCACAAAGATATTTGAGAGATGGGGCGAGACGGAGAGAGAGAGGGAGAGGAGAAGGGGGATAGAGAGGAAGAGGGGGAAAGAAGGGAGAGAGGGAGAGAGAGAGAGAGAGAGAGAGAGAGAGAGAGAGAGAGAGAGAGAGAGAGAGAGAGAGAGAAAGAGAGAGAGAGAGGGAGGGGAGAGAGAATGAGCATCGAGTACAGCGCTCGGCGCTCGGCGTACGATCCGGAAGGTAGGCTGCCCGCCGGACAGTGCTGCCCGCCGGAACAGCCTACCCACCCAGGCTATTGTATTTGCGGGCGGCCGATACTGGTGTCAGCGCAGCTCGCAGTCACGCTGACCGACTCGACAGTCGACACTCACTCTTTGATGTCGTCGGAGTCGACGGCGACCACGGCGCCTCCGCTGTCCTCTCGCAGAGCGTAGAAGTAGATTGCGCTGCCGTCCTCATCATCGTCCGAGAGCCGCCGTGTGGAGGGCGCCTGCAACACGTCAGCAGGTGGGGAACGGACGGAACGAACCGGCGCACAGAGACACTGGAGCTCGGTAAACAAAGGCTCGGTAGTCAAGATTTGGAACTAAGTACCTAAGGTATGCACACGCCCAACGGTGGTCAAAAGTCAGGGTTAAAAGCTGGTAAGACAGACAGCTTTTTTGCCGTAACTGTTAACTAATAGGACAGGGAAGGCATGGTTCGAGTTTAGATGAAATTGCATTCCTATACGATATTTCAAAATAGCCCTTGTTGAGTGTCTTGTTGAGCTTTTCTCCCCACCGTCATCCCGCTGTCCCGCGCCTTCGCTATCGTCCTGCTGTCGCTGTCCGTGACCGCTGGCCTGCTGTTCCTGCCGTCCCCGCTGCTCCCCTGTCCACCCGTAACCAAATCTCCTGCGACCCGTGCTCCAGCGGCGGCTGCGCTCGTACCTTGTCGGCGGCGCTCAGCGCCTGGAAGTCCCAGGAGAACACGGCCCGGTAGCTGCCGCTCTGGGCGATCTGTTCCAGCAGTGACGTCACACTGCCCACGTCTGTCAGCTGGCTCTCCGTGCGCACGAAGAACACCTGGTCGTCGGTAACAGGCACCAGCTGCGGGCGAATGTTCGGTCGGCTCAGTGGCCACGACTTACACACGAGAACACACTACATCTAATCCATCACTTCTGCATATAAAACATTCGCAGACAGGTCTGCGAGCTCTGGAATACATTTCAGCCCCAGTGCGGTTCCACTGACCGCCCGGGCCTCACCTGAATTGTGGCCGTGTCTCTGTTGGACTGGTCCTGGCCGTTGTTGTCGAGGGCAGTGACAGTGGCCCTGATGGCCGAGGTCCTGAGGACGGCAAACCATGCATCACTCAATACGCGAGTCCAAAAGTGTGGATGTAATGACCCACTCAACTTATCCAGGTTTTTTTGTTAGACTGGAACTTTCACACCTTTCTTCAATAGGTACATGCTGAGTATCCCTAAAATCAAACTGCTGAGCCTTAAACCTGTAGGTAAAATGCCTGTAGATACTGAAGTACATGGCCATAAGTCCTAGACTTAAGTAAATCATAAGTCCTAAAATGGCTGTTGGCCACCCTGCACACTATAAATCATTGTCCGACCTCTCCGATGAAGGAGGCGCGGCGGAACGTACTGCTGTTTGACCAGGTAGAGCATTCCGGACGAGTCCACGTCGAGCGCGTCCGAGTCCACCCGGTAGCGGACGCCAGCCACGCCAAAGTCGCCCCGATCGCCGTCCGTCACCTGAAAGTCACGGCGTTACGCACGTCACAAAAGGCGGCTCACCATCACACGCCTGCATTCAGCTAGCAAATAAATCACAGTCACCGGTGCTGACTCCCACCACGACGGGTGGCCGGAGCTCACCGTTAGGCGCAATCGCTCACTGTGAGCGGGTGTAGTGTCATTGACCCTAACTAGCAGTGACTTGGAACAGCACCGTTGGGCCTCACTGACCGCTTGGAGCAGCTGTACGGGGCCTAACTGACCGTGAGTTGGAACTTGGAACAGCACCATTGGGCCTCACTGACCGTGAGTTGGAGCAGCACCATTGGGCCTCACTGACCGTGAGTTGGAGCAGCACCACTGGGCCTCACTGACCGTGAGTTGGAGCAGCACAATTGGGCCTCACTGACCGTGAGTTGGAGCAGCACCACTGGGCCTCACTGACCGCGAGTTGGAGCAGCACCATTGGGCCTCACTGAGTACTGACCGTGAGTTGGAGCAGCACCACTGGGCCTCACTGACCGTGAGTTGGAGCAGCGGCGCCGGCAGGGAGGCCGTGGTCGAGGCGGGAAATCCGACCACGACGCTGTCGCAGCTGTCGGCGTAGGCGGAGCAGTCGAGCACCGGGCTGCAGTCGTTCTCGTCCTGTAGGCGGACACAGAGCTCAGTAGTGAGCCAGGGCCGTGCTCCGCGGCACACTGCTGGGGAGGCTCTGCGGCACAGCTCGGCCGTCACTCACCATCAGTGCAGCCTCTGAATCTCGCCACCTGTCTATGAAGGAACATTCACTTCACTCCCACGCAGACCCGGGGTTTAACGTTTTTCGTCCCTGACTAATATTTGCGATAGCCCCCGAACGCTTACGGATAGGAGCGCGAAACTTCAGTGCCATTTCGTCCATTGATTTGACATCTTTCTGGAGTAATAACTTTAGACGTCGCTCTCTTGATGACGCCACACAGTCTATTTTTATACCCTGGCACGACAAAATTCGATGTCATAGTGGTAAATTTCAAACAGCTGCTAAGAATAGTTTAAAAGATGTGGACAAATATGGAGCACATTTGTGTAATATATGAATTAAAAAATACAAAATTATTTTCTTTCCATCGTTACATGAACCATAAATAGGGGCCTGTTAACTGGAGCATATTTTAAAATCATTCGGGATTCGGTGCACATGGTAAACGAAATCTGCGGAGTTTGAGATAAATTTTTAGCATGGCCTTGACATTTGACCGTATCATTGGATTATCTCAAATGTCCTCTATCGTTTCCAACCAGTTCTGCCCGATTTTATTGCATCCTGCCATCCTCTAGGACTGGAACACATAAACTTGAGATCACTGCACATATGCTAGTTTTTGCCTTTGGGCTTTGACTCTTATCTCCGTTGTAAATGTTAGATGCTCGGAAACTGTCTCTTGTAAACCGTACAATTCCACCCAAGCAAACATAAAAAACTAGAAGTAATGAATTCATCAATCGATTTGGTATGCGTATCTTTGCACGAGTATGTTGCACTTTTCCTCTAAAAACACCTGAAGCATGCGTTACCACTGTCTGCGAAAACCCACCATAATGTCGACGATAATGAGCGTCTCGTCCCAGTCGACGATGTCAGTGCGGTCGGTCTGATCCTTGGCGCTCCCTCCGGCGGGAATGGCCTGCACCAGCAGAGACACCTGCCAGAGAGGACACACAAGCGCCGCCGAATGAGACATCCGGATCGTGGCATCCGCTTCCCGAACAACACGATCCAACAGACACACCGCCTTTGACTTGCAATGATGGCAATCGAAGGTTGTGCCAGTGGACCAAAAGCTTCCCGTATTGAATGTGTAGTAACGTTAAGATTATTAGCACCGCGTCTTTTCACTGCTAAGATGAAATGTCTCACCATGGAAGTATAGCTGAAATAATAGGTATGTATACGGAAAATTATAAAACGACATGAAGCAGTTCGGAGAGAAGCCAACTCACCTGCTGGTAGCCAAGTTTCGCCTTCTTGGAGAGTGTTCCAGTGGACTCATCGAGAGCAAAGCTGTCTTCTGGAAAATGTACGGCTTTTGAATCAGTGATGTTCATGCTCGCTGGCGATCCATGATTCGATGCACAATGTACCTACATGGCTCTAAGACAAAAATAGCGTGCATGCCGGCAGTCGTTCTACAAACATAGGCAGGTACTAATTACAATCACTACGCTTTCATATGTCGAATGCTGTTTCATCAATTCATCCCACGCAATGAGCTGGAAAAGAACAGCCACTACGACATGTGAATGCTCGTAAGATGCTAGTATAATAAGCCGCTGTCGTATACTGGTGCGCGTCACCCACCGTAACCGGGCGTGCGCAGGAAGTAGGTGACGGCTCCAGCCTCGGGGACGGCCGCCACCGTGGTCACCTCGCCGGTGAAACCCTCCGAGCTGTTGGCGAACCACTGGCGCTGCACAAACAGCGGACACACCACCGGACTCGGACTCGGACTCGGGCTCGGAGTCGGAGTCGGAGTCGATGACGGCGCAGCTGTGACGTCAGAGAGGACCTGTGATTCTCACAGAGCATACATGCAGGCGGCGAAGGGCTCACACAACTGTCCTGACTCTCCCCGTGCCCCACCCATCCGCAGGCGCCCTCGGTCACACCACCTTGTCCGGACTGACGGTCAGCACTACCAAACTACCGGTAGTAGTGAGGATGTCGGTAGTAAAGGCACCTCCTAGATTGCATCACACCCTCTCCGGAGTCACCGTTTGAGGGCAAGGAGGGAGGAAGAGAGGCATTGAGGACTGTTCCAGCGCAACTGCCTGCCTCTTGTTGATTATGGTTACGGATGTAGGAATCCCTGAGAAGAGTCGAATGTCATGGCAAGGCAGCAAATCGCGTCTACATTACAGTAAGCGGCACATGGTGAAAGCATCCCGCTAACAAGCACTGCATTTTCTGTGTCAGATGTTCATGTATCTGTTCACCGCCGGCCGTACCTGACGTCGGCACGGTTGTTGGTGATGTTCCCGGCGATGTGACGGTGGTGTCGGCAGATGTGACCGCTGTTGTGTCTGTGCTTGTTGGCGACGTCACAGGAGTGTCTGTGCTAGTCTGTGACGTCACCGGTGTGGGTGTTGTCCCTTCCGATGTTGTCTGTGCCGTTGTCCCCGTCGGCTCCGGTGTTGTCTGTGCCGTTGTTCCCGTCGGCTCCGGTGTTGTCTGTGCCGTTGTCCCCGTCGGCTCCGGTGTTGTCTGTGCCGTTGTCCCCGTCGGCTCCGTACTCGAAGACGTCACCGGTGTGGGTGTTGTCCCGTCCGATGTTGTCTCCGTAGCTGCCGTAGTGGGGGAGGAGCTCGCCTCCGTACTTGTAACGGGCGTGGTGGACGTGGGGGGCGCTGTAAGGTCATGAAGAGACCATCATATACCAATGGCAGACAGGGCGCTGTCAGGTCACAGATAGAAGACTACAGATCGGTCACTGACAGACTGAAGATAACATGAGAGACGGACGGGGCGCCGTAAGGCCACAAATACAATAACAAATCAATAACAAACGGGGCGACGTAAGGCCACAAATACTGTATCACACCAAAGACAATGCCACTCCACCTACACAAGCATATGTATATTGTACATGAAGAAAACATCACATGTGGGTATGAGTATGAGTATGAGTATGAGTTTATTGTAGAGACCATCCACGCAGTGGCTATTCTGATCTCACGTCAGATGATACATTACTAAAACACAGGATTAAAACACATACCTAAAACACCAGGCCATTACATTTTAAAAGTAAAGCAAATTAAGCAGTAGGCAAACACTATAAACACGTTAAAACACCAGATAAAAATCCCGGTGAAAGATTGTTTGCTGAATTTATAGACATTGCAGTGACTAAAAGGTTCTAGAATTTAGCAATTCACCTGTGGTGGTGGTAGTCAGTGCAGGAAGTTTGATGACCAGCGCCGAACGGCATGTAAAATGATATCCTCCATCTTCTTGGGCCTGCAAGGAAGCCAATGCCATTATTTGGCAAATTTGCTGAGATGGAATTGTTAAGACCCACGCCGGGCCGGGGGGGGGGGGTGTTTGGTCACGTCCCTTGCGGTTTTTTCGCGGTTATTTCAAAAACGGCGGTCTGGCACACCTGTTGACCCGCGCCCCACTGGAGTCTGCGTATAACGCGCCCTACTGAGAGGGGGCTCTTCATAGCCCCCCTCCTAACTCCGAAACTACTGGGCCGATCGTCAAAATTCAAACGGCGTCTGATAGCCCCGGAAAAACTGTAGAACGAAACCTAATTTCATTAACCTCGAGGTCACCGATGACGTCACAGGTCAGGTGAAAGTAAAAAATATTAGCATTTTGGCTTGTTCACATTGGCTCTGACCGCCGTCTTATAAGTCAGACCAGGCTCATTTTTGGTTTACACACTCGTGAACAGATGCTTTAGATACCCTGGTCCCTGAGGGTACTAAACTTGTACTTTGAATTTCAGGTCAGGGTCAGGCAGTGGCGTAGCTAAGGGGGGTCTCTATGGTCCCTAGGGACCCCCCTTGGGCCTTCCATGGGCTCCTATCCCCGAAGCTGACGGCAGGGTGCTTCGAAGTTTCAAAAGTTTAGGGATGGGCTGTTTCAAATCGGGATCCCACATGTATGTGGGCTTTACCTTCGTACGCACACCCTAACGAATTTTTAGGCCGGATTTCATCCACTTTATTTTTGATAAGCCTCTTTTTTAATTTTTATTGAATATGTGGAGTTTGGTTGAAGCATGTTGACGTTCGAGAATCGAGAGGTCCTCTTCAGAGCTAGTGAAGGGGCCCCTGATAGCTTGACGGGGGTCCTCTAAACTAAAGAAAGGCCCTCTTGATACACGAGAGGGCCCTTTGAAAACATGAAGGGGCCGCCTGATCGCTTGCCAGGGGCCCTCTAGGCTCTAACCTGCAGAAAGGCCCTCCATGCATAAAGGGCCCCCTGATCGTTTGACAGGGGCCCTCTGAACCAAAGAAAGGTCCTCTGGGTACACGAGAGGGTCCTCTGAAAGCATGAAGGGGCCGCCTGATCGCTTGACGGGGACCCTCTAAGCTACAGGGAAACTCTCTGATTGCATTAAGGGCCCCCTGGGCCTGATCGTCTGACAGGTCCGACCGGCACGGGGAAAACAGCATCGTGTAGAGAATCGAGCGGGCTATCGAATGGTGTGCCGTGCAGGGGTTGGCACCAGTGCTGCCAGATGGGGAAGGCTGTAATCCTCTATATCAGTTACAAAAAATCCTCCAGATTCCTCCAAATCCTATTGGTAGATATAGAAAGGCGGTCTTGGACGCTGCGGGGGGCTATACCCCCAAAAAAGTTTCACCAAATACTAAAAACCCATCGGATTTCGAATCTTTTCGCACTGCTGTGCAGTTTAAAAGATACTTTTTCTTATAAAAGTTGTTGAGTTTTCGTTTTATCTTCAAAAAACGAAAATTTTCGTCGATTTCAGGCGCTGCAGGGGGGCCGGGGGCATTTGCCCCAAATGTCCCCCTTAGATCCGCCAGTAGTTTGGTACCCTCGTAAATATAGCTACAGACTGAGACATTCTGCAGTCTCACGGTGATAAAGGACGTGATATATCCTAACGGGTAGGGTGACGCTGGGCAGGAAAATGCCTTTTTAGTCTTGAATGTGTTATATTTTTCCATGAAATTGAATATAATAATCGGGCGACAAATCCTCCAGATTTTCCTCCAGAATCAAAAATCCTCCAAAAGCGAAATTTGTCCGCAAATAGAGTTCAAAATCCTCCAGATTTGCGGAAATCCTCCAAATCTGGCAACACTGGTTGGCACGCGCCACGTGCACCGGGGAGGGCACTTTCTTTTGAAAAAATGGACGTTTCGGACGGATTTTGGATTTTATTTTATTTTCACGTGACCGTCAGACTGAGCGAGTTAAAACAACGCCTATTGGCAAGATAAATGTACCGCCTCTTATGGAAAAATTGTGAAAAGCTAATTGATCAAAATAAGGTGGAATAAATCGCTAAAGAAAATGGCATTTGTCCATAATGTGGCAACAAATGATTGCACGGATTTTGCTGCTTAACCTAATACGTTTGACAATTGAAAATACTATCATTGGAAAGAGCATTCAATTCTTTCCAAAATCCAAGTATCACGTTTGCATGACAAGCAACAGTATTCTTAAAAATATAAATGTTTCAAACCTCTGCAAAACCATTTTTAGCGAAATTTATCTACGGCTTCCTTTTGTCATAAAACTACGCACCTAAATTATAAAACACACTTGGCAGGTTCCCTGAACTATGACAGGTTCTGAAGTAGTGCTTATCATGCTAGTGCTAATCATGTGCTAATCATGTGCTAAGTAGTGCTAATCATGCTTATCAAACACGGGCACCTCGATGCGATGGATATTCTTTCGAAACCAAATCGTTTGGCCGTCAAAAAGCAATCGACCGACATTGATAGATAACCCAACCGACACAAGAACAACCAAACACCCACCAATCGAAGATACCCCTTTTCGCGTTGCGGGGCACGCGGGTCAGTCCCTAGTATACACTGAGTTTTGATGTGATGTCTGTAATTGCATAAGATCCCCAAAAAGGAATAAATGCCCAATATCCCAAGTGTTTCTCGAGGATTTCTGTGTTGATAAACTAAGATTGAGGAAAGATTTATGACCTCACCGGATCTCTGGAAGAGAAATAGTGAGCTCTATGATCCCAATGGATCTTTCGACAAATGAGAGACTTGAATATATGATTTCATCGGATCCGAAATTAATAGCCGTAGGATCAGACCCCATGAACCAATTTCTCGGATCTATGCACATGCTTGCTCAAAAGTCAAAACTGATGTCAGATTTTTTTTTCTAAATAGTGATCTCACCACAGCCGCGATTTCACCTGATGAATGGTAACCCCACCTCAATGGTGAACGTGACGGCGGTGTCATAAGGCTGCAACATAGCGCTGATTGACTGAGTAAGGTTCAGCTCTGCAGTGGCCGGGTCCAACGAGAAGTAATCCATATAATTACCTGAAAGAGAAAGTGCACAACTATCAGCCAGTGTCAAACAGTGCTCAAACACTGTCAGTAACCACCGTCCTCCTCAAAAAGGCCGGCTGCAAATTCAGCACGCTACGTTATTGCTCCATCGCAGGTTATCAAATGTTTAAGAGCAAAATTGTGTCCGATTTGTTAGAACACTTGAAAATTTTCAGACGAACTCATACAAGCCGCCTCCCTTACGATGCTCCGAAAGTCTCAAAAGCTCGTCTTATTTCAAAGACATACGATATGGACCTACCTCCAGAGGAATCCGTAATCAGAGTGTATGTTAAGTTTCCAGGAGCGTCGGGATCCGTGGCGCTTATGCTGACCCCCAACTGCCCAGGAGTCTGAAAATAATCGGACATGCAGGAAAAAAGGTAAGTTAGCTTGTGCGGCTCTTTGCTTCCTTCATATGACCGTTCACTATAGTGAACGGTATAGAAAACTATATTTGTAGAAATTATATTATTTATTATTATTACAGAAATTATATTTGTAGGATGCGCCTTATAATGCGCATCCTACAAATATAATTTCTGGCAGACAAAAGCACGTTAAACATTATAGTTACTTGAAGCATACATGCTTGAAGTAAACATTTATAATAAAAAACTATGAGCTGCACACACCGAAACTAAAAATGTAAAATTATCTTTTGTGCTTTACTGAGGTGCGGAATTTCTTTGAATTATATGATAACACTCACTCATCCGATGTGATCTGCTGTTCAATATAGACCTAATTAAAGAGGAAATCTACTACTGTGGACGTCAAACCGCGTGGGACGCGACTTTTTCGCAATAACTTTTGAATACGTTGCCTCTCAAGAACGAAACTTCGGCAATGGGCGTTTCAGACCCCGGCCTAATTTTTATTACTAAGGTTTTTTAATGTCCGATCAATATTTAGGGCACTTCCCGTTCACTCGTAATGCTAAGTGAAATATTAGCCCGGATGGCGGCTATCGTCAGGCTGCTCTCGAAGCCCCGCCTACTAACTACGAATTCCCTGCCATCTACCGTTCAGACACGACTGCCATCTGTCGGTCGATCCTCACTCAGAACCGGTTCTGCATGCTGTGTGCGTCGGGTCTCAGATGGGCGGACATCTCGAAACCGAGATTGTTCAGTATGGCCTTTTACAAGGTTTTTTAATCCGAGAAAAAACCGAGATTGTTCAGTATGGCCCTTTACCAAATTAACTATACGAATTATTGACTTAGCAGCAGGGATGCAGAGCCTTGAACATTTGAGTCAGCTCCAGCTCCGGCTCCGGCTGCGAGTAAAATGGCAATACGGCTCCGGCTCCGGCTCCGGCTCCCACTCAGGGCAAAATATGACGGCTCCGGCGGATCCGGCTCCCCTCCGGCTATGCGTACCGGTGCATTACGGAAACATTTAAGTTGGGGCATATTGGGGCTTGGCAGGATATCACGAAGTGTACTAACGTTCCTGGCGGTTTGATATCTACAAGAACCTAAAATTAAATTTTTAATTAAAAAATTAACTTGACTGTGTAAATACATATATTATATTATTATGTATCTCATTTACGTAATTACGTTGACAAGCTTACCTATTAGATAATCATTTAATTATTTTCTGTTATTCTTAAATCATCGTAATATTTGGCGTACGCGTATAGTCTTCCTATCTGGGTGACATTCTTAGCGAGTCGAAGAAAATATTTCATTGATAGAAGTGGGAACAGTCAACACTCGGTCCATTCTAAAAAGAATACTCTATGTAGGTAGATATTTGAGCCATCATTCGCCATACACGTTATATCCACAAACACCAGCTGAGCATTCATTCAGGAAGCACCGCGTACCAACCCCTACGGACCGCGACTGACCGGTCTCGGGTCAGGTAGCGCCTCAGGCAACGGCCAGCCGAGGCAGAGCTTAGCTCCAACGTCACACTATGGCTCCGCCCCTTGTGGAGTAGCCTCTGCTCACCGAGAGAGTTTCAGGAGCAAAATTTAACATTACGAGTGAACGGGAAGTGCCCTAAATATTGATCGGACATTGAAAAACCTTAGTAATAAAAATTAGGCCGGGGTCTGAAACGTCCATTGCCGAAGTTTCGTTCTTGAGAGGCAACGCATTCAAAAGTTATTGCGAAAAAGTCGCGTCCCACGCGGTTTGACGTCCACAGTAGGGCTATTGGACGTCGCCCATGTAGAGCATGCAGAGCCCGCTCTACCCCTTCGGGATAACCTGAAGGTGGGTCACATGGGCACCTCAGCCACCACTGACCTCTGGTTCATCCACGGTGACGGTGTAGATGTCCTTATCGAACTTGGGCTGCTCCGTGTCCTCGTCTTTCACATTGACTGTGATCGTGACATCAGCTGACTTGCCTCCCGGGTCCTGGGGACAACGGCGGGCAGACACATGCAGACAGAGTAGGAGCATCAAACCAGTTGGGCCTGGCGTGAAACGATCTTAAGAGAATACTCTACTTTTTATTTGGATATTAAAGTTCGGGTAAATTTTTGTAGTATGAGTTAAAAATAACATTTCAGGTGTTAGCACGTGTTACAAAAAAAAGGAATCCGAAATTTAAATGAAGTTTTAGG
The DNA here is from genome assembly GCF_019059575.1 of Amphibalanus amphitrite. Lineage (NCBI taxonomy): Eukaryota > Metazoa > Arthropoda > Thecostraca > Balanomorpha > Balanidae > Amphibalanus > Amphibalanus amphitrite. The sequence goes on along the minus strand of NW_024882471.1, from coordinate 215,765 downwards.
CACGGACGTAAGTCTTGCAGACAGTTCATAATAAATGCATTTTTTCGGCCAAAAATGGCGTGTAGGGACGTCTCAAACGAGTCGTACCTCATTTTTTTACGAATACAAGCACAATGTAGACGTTATCTGATACAAAAAACAATTGCATGAAAAGCTGCAGTAAATTTTAGGGTGATTACGTGATAAGCTCTTGAGTTATCGTGAAAAGGCGGCCGGGGGAGTTCGGCCCCTCAGTCAATGGCGGGTTACGACTCTACATTGCTAGCAGGCGGCCATTCATGTATGCTGAATCGACAACGATAACAGCAGCACAATGATAACTGTTGACGGCACTTTCCGCCCTGTCTCCGCGGCTGCTGGCGTCCCTGTTCACCTTGGCGGTGACGGTCAGCTGGTACATCGTGTTCTTAGAATAGTCCAGAGTCGCGGCCAGCTTCAGCTGGGTCGTGTACGTGGCCAGCACGTCGCCGGTCTTCACAGGCTCGGTCAGACGGAACGGGCTGTCCTCTTTGATCGTGAAGGTCAGAGCGTAGTTTGTCGCGTCGGCATCAGCATCTGGAGATGAAGAACAGTTGGTTGGCCCGTGCCCCGCGAGGAACTTTAGACTCGGCCTTTCCTGTCTTAACCCTCGCACGACCAGGCCATTTCTCATAACACGAACGACCAGGGGGGGGGTTGTTACGACCCCCCCCCCCCCTGGCGTTTCGAAACGGAAGGTCGTAGAGCTTAGCGGAAAAAAACCAACGGATTGCTCTCAACGAGATCTCGCGATTGGTGGTATATTTTTTGGTCCTAGGTCAACATTTGACCTACTTTTGACCGGTCAAATGTCAAATTTTCGGAAAAATAGACTTTTTCAACTTTCCGCGGCGATTGCGGCAAAACAGTGGGAGATATCGACTTGAAACCTTCACTATCGTGTTCCTTGATCAATTCTCTATCGTTTGGTATGTATTTCGTTTCCCTAGCTCTAAAAATGGCGCGTTGGGAGCGCCGGAAGTCGGCAAGGTCACAGTCGGCGGCAGAAATTCGAAAAATCAAAATTTAAATTTTTGAAATCTGATTGTATTTTTGGATTTGGAAGGTCCATTTGCTCCTTATAGAAGCTAATATTGCTGCATATTCCCATTGAGGTGACAAGAATTAGCAAAATAGTTAGTGGTTCGGGCGCTTTTCAAAAATAGTACCGGACGCTGTTCCTCTTATGACGTCATAACTCCGTGACCTGACCTGACCCGGTCAATTTTCTTGCACCACACGATAGCCAATGCTTGCCCCAACATGCATGGGAAGTTTCATCATGATCCATCAAACAATGTGGGTATCACCGGCAGAAAACCTAGGGATTCGGCGCACACGTTTGGTAACTGTCGGCCGGAGGCTGTACCTCTTATGACGTCATAACTCCGTGACCTGACATGACCCGATCAATTTTTTTCGGCAAAAGATGCGCAAAGGTTGCCCCAGAGTGTATTGAAAATTTCAGCCCGCTACGACAAGCCGTTTAGCGTGCACTTCGAAAAAACCTCAGGGGGGGTTGATATAACCCCCCCCCTAGGCGTTCTAGGGTTAAAGGGACCCTCCCACCTTCAAAAAAGTTTATGAATTGGCATGAAAGTGATGTCGCTCGGTTCAGAAAGAGCGAAAACGAATATCTACCAAGTTTCACCGAAAAATATTCACCGGTTTTCAAGATATTAGAATTTCACTTTTGTTTTCTTTTGGGGATCTCCGCTGTTCCTATAGCGACTTTCTTTGGAAGCAATAGTTTGGCAGCTGAAAGTGCGGCACTTGTTGCGCGCAAAGCAGCATATACCACCGCGTACTACAAAACGTTTTAGTCAAACATTTAAAAATCGTTAGATATCTGCGCTGACGTCACACATTCAGAGGGGTATTCCTATGCATTAGCCCCTCTGAATCAAAATGCTGCAAGTTTGAAATTCAATATTTCCGATTTAAGGCATTTCTCGTTGTTGTGAGTGCCGAAACCGGTAATTGTGAGCCAGGGACCCCATTTTGGCTATCTCAACTCTTGGGAGGGTCCCTTTAAATGGACTATCCCACCTTCTAAAATGTTGTTAAAACCAGTTAAATTGTGCCCGACTTTATAGATTGGATGACCAGGAACATGGTTCTGGCATTTATTTTTCATTAAACATCTTAGGCTTCCCATATTCCAAACACAAACTTTCAAATATGTGACGTCACAGCCCATAATTACCTCCTTCCCCAGGCCACATTACTGTCATAAAGCTGATTCTTTTTACTCTGTAGGCACCACAACAAAGTTCAGACCAAGTTTTAAGCGATTTTTCAACGAACAAACCCATTTAAATCAGAATGACTAAACGAGGTGACGTCACACTAACGGTCGCTCCATGTTGAAGATAGGGCCTTGCACAAGGCCCATTTTCAAATGAAGGGAACGAATTTCTTCAACACCAAGAGGCCGCGGGGGTTGCAACCTAGATAGATAGTGGTTTCTGAACCTCGCCGCAAACTTGGCTATCTCAACTCAAACCCCATGTTAAAGGTGGGATAGTCCCTTTAACCCGCACCCCATTGGGTTCTGCCGAGCAACGCGCCCCGTTGGGGGGGGGGGGCAATTTGCCCCCCCCCCCCCAACGGGTCAAAACATGACAAAGATCTCGAGAACCACGCAACCTAGCGACAAGCGGCAAACGGTGTTGGATAGCCCTATCAGGGAACTACCTTGTGACCCAATTTTGTTGACCTAGGTCAAACTGATGACGTCACAGGTCAGGTCAAAGGTCGAATTTTCACCGTTTACAGGCATTTCAAGAAATGCGTTGTAAAATCGAGTAAAATGCATTTCATTGAACATCATCGCTGGGGAAATATTCTTCAAACACATATTTTGCTATTTGAGGTCACTGATACCAGGTCAGGTCACAGAGGTCAGGTCACTGGGGGGTCACAGTATGAAAGTGTCGTGTGATACATGTTTTATGGTCCATTTTACATGACAAATGCGACTATGTGGGTCAGGCAGACTTTTGGGCCAGCTTAGGTCACGTTTTGGTCAAGGTCAGGTCAAGGTCAGGTCAAGGTCAGGTCAAATTAAGTCAAATTTCAAAGTTGATATTTTTGCATAAAATGGGTATTGATTCGATGCAGCTCGTCACGGGGAGTTCAATGGTGGTCGTTGTTTTGCCCTACGTGGTCTAAAATCGCTTTTAAAAAAATTGAGTTAAAAAATTTGACGTCATCATTTTTGAACAGTTTTTTTTTCGCTATAACTTGGCCAAAAAACGAGATATCGATCTGAAATTTGGTATGTATATAGGAAAGCACAGGCACTATCATATGTATTCCGGTTTTTCCGAAATTCGATTTTTTTATTTTTTATTTTTTCTTTAAAAAAAATTGGACTTTTTGGGGGTCAAAAATCCAAAATTTTGAAATTCCGAAATAACAGTTTTGTAGCGCCTCTTTTTGTCTACTAGACCATATAAAGAAGTTTGAAATCGTTTGGTATCTGTAGATTTGGTGAGCGTTTCAAGATTGCATATTTTTTGCTCATTTTTGCTCGAACATGACCTCAGTTTGACCTCAATAACTCCTGACCTAAGGTGACCTAAGACTTGAAATTCGGTGTGAAGGTGTCAAATTGATGCCCGGGAAGGTACTGAAAATGTGGCCGCTGTTTTCTTGGTATTCAGGAAAAACCACAGGGGGGGGCCAAATTGCCCCCCCCCCAACGGGGCGAGGGTTAACCCGCGAGTTGCTGGGGGGGCGTTAAACGCCCCCACTTTTTTCGTAAAAACGTTTCGTTTCATAAAAACGGCGCGCCGCAGGCGCGCCAAATTTTGGGTACCTGTAGGGAATTGATTGAAGTGTATTGTGACAAAGTTTAAAAAAAGTCGGTCGGAAAATTTTTGAGATATCGAGGTCTTAGTGACGTCATGATTTCTGAGTTTTCGACCAAAAACGGCATATGTTCAAAAAAATCATATAAAATCACAAAATAGACACACAGACATGCCGTCAACGCTATTAGACTGCCAATACCATGAACAATCAAATAGCTATCTTCGATTATTGATTATCGTTTCGCATTTTCCAAAATCTTGAACTGATTCTTGGCAATTTCTCGTGACTATATACCTACTTCACGACCATGATACCCGCATTTCTTAAATTGAACTTTTTGAGCCAAACACGTACACATATGATAAAATGAATGTCACCATCGTGTTCTACGCCCCAAATTACCCATAAAACATGTGTCACAGGCTGCAAATATCAGTTTTCATTTTCGGGGATATGTGCCTACCCGGTTGACCTGACCTGACCTTGACCCTGACCTATGCTTGACTGACCCCTACATGGAGCGCTGACACTCTTGTAGGCCTTATAAGATGGATTGTGCACCGTTTTGACAGATTTTATGACGAGAGGCGCCCATTGCGAAGTCCTGAAGTCCATGCTACTGAAAGCCCGATTTCAGGTGTTTGACCTGACCTTGGCCCGACCTGTGACCTTAAAAATTCAACTTTAAAGTACTCATCTGAAGCGTCTCGTCGCGTTCTTTCGTTTGCCGCCTCGTGCGTTTCGCTGCGCCTATTGGTTCTCGAGTTATCGGCTGGGGGCGTTTAAGGCCCCCCCCCCTCAGCAAACGGTGGGTGGCGAAATACCCCAGCAGCTGCCGGGTTAAATTTCGACTAGATATTTAGGCCAAAACATTGTTCCTTGACATTTTGTCAGAGCAGATCGCCCAGCCATTTGCTTAGGCCTATCAAGCTTCCTGCAACAATTTCGAATGTTGCCATAAATGCAGAATGGCGATATCTCTCGTCCTCCCGTATCCTGGGGCCCTCCATTGGTCTGAATAGAACACCAAATAGGTACAGAAACATCCACTTACCTGAGGCGGAGATGATCAGGTCGGGCACGACGATGCCGGTCGGGAACGTTTCCGACACGTCCACACTGCGGGGGAAGTCGCCGCCGAACTTCGGGCTGGCCGTGTTCCGGTCCTGCACTAGCAGTATAAATTGGAACTCACCAATCTGCAACGAAACGGCCCGCTCACCAACGATAGGCACTGCACCCGGACAGAGCAGTCAACTGACAGCTCACGCACCAACAATGTGACCCGACTTCATCCTGTCCTCGAGTCAAGATTACGCTCGTAACATTTGCCATTTTTGGTAGCTTGAAATGAAGAGTAGGTTCCTAGCTACTGGAGATATACATAGAACCAAGGCAAAAATCAATAGCGAATACCAATGCAATATTTGCTCGATGATAATACTTCGAATTTCACCGATGTCAGTGAGAGAAAATGTAGCAAATAGAGCACACATGACCAAACAATAGTATCTCAAATAGTATCAAAGATACGATGTTGATAGTTGATGATGCTACCACATGCTACATGCATGCTACCGTAGAAGTAGGCATTATTTACTGTTATTGTTAACCAGTCAAGCGGCAACAATAAAAAAGGTTACGAGATTCCAATTGTTGAACTTACCATGACCTCGCCATAATACCTAATTCAATAGGAAAATATAGAAACAGCTTATTTTGCGCTGTAAACATATCATAATATACTACATGTCTGTCATCGTCCTTTTTACATATTCAGTTGAAAACGTAATTTTCTTGCAAGACCTGATGCTTAGCTTTGAATTTAGCTTAACCTTACGCTACGTCGCTGAAATCACTTTGGTTCATGGGAAGGTTTCGTTGAATCAAGAGCGGAAGCCATAAGCTCAAAATGAGTCGCCGAATTGAATTGCATGCAACATGACTTACCTCGAGAAGCATCCTGACCTCCTCGGCATTGACCTGACCTTGACCTGAGGTCTACAGTACCTACACCCAAGTTAACCTAACAAAAGAGATACTATTTGACACAGCTGGATGGATCAAACATCTCAGGTCTTTAACAAAAAGGGTCCCGACAGGTCGGCCTCGCTCTCTGACCCGAAATCAGAGTTCACCGGTTAACCGGAAACCTTAAATACGTCATGTGCCGCTTATTGTAACGGCACACATGCTTATTCCTGCATGCAAAGCTCTATACTTTATGTACATATAGCAAGTAGAGGTGAAGCGGCACAGGAGTCGTTCTTGCCCACGCCCCCTTCCCGGCCGCGAAGAAGGGGGGGGGGGAGAGTATTAAATACATGATATGTACGGAGGGGGCTTTACAAAAACCAACATCAGTAGGTACTTACGTCCCCTCCGCATCTCATCTGGCAGGTGCCGGTCAGCTGAGCAAGTGTCGGGTAACCCTGGAACGCAGCAGTCGGTCGGCGTTACAATCACCAACCGACGGAATCATCGGAATGTAACAATTATCGCCTCAATATGCCAGCACATGGTAAAAGAAAGAACACTGGCGGATCCAAGAGGGTATTTTGGGCATAAGCCACTCCCATTGCGTCCAAAATTGACAAAGTTTTGTCGTTTTTCTCGCATAGAATGACAACTTCCCAGTTTCTATCAGAAACACACTTTATAATGCATTATTATTACATGGATCGTATGAAAACTGGGTGTGTGATAATTTTGACTGTTGGCCGCAATTTTCACATTTAATTACGGAGCGAGCGAAGCGAGCAGAGTACGTAGAATAACGGAAATTTCTGAGTATGGTCCGTGAACTTAGCGACGTATACGTATACGTTTTCAGCGACGAATTCCAATTTACTTCAAATTTATGGCATAGGTTAAATTGACCATGCTGAACACGAAAATGACATTTATTTTAACTTTTGAGCTGATCTTCATGGTTAAAATCTAGTTTAAATGACGGGGAACCGCATAACGTCGCGAAAATAAAAACCCACGAATTCCAAAGAACTGTGAACTTTCCAAAGAACTGTGAACGAATTCCAAAGAACTTTGACCTGACCTGTGACGTCATCGGTTTGACCTAGGTCAATGAAATTTGGTCACAAGGTAGTTCCCGGGTGGGGCTATCGAACGCCGTTTGAATTTTGAAAATCGGCCGGTAACTTTCCGAGATCTTAGGGGGGGCCGAAACGCCCCCCCCCCCCCCTACGGGTGGTAGGATCCGCCGGTAGCCCTACGGGGCGCGGGTTAAACCAGATATTAACCATGAAGGTAAAGAGTCACGAGCTTGGATTCCTCCACGGACGTTAGATCAGGATGAGCTCTACATTTTGCACATACATTGGAATTCGTGGGTTTTTATTTTCGCGACGTTATGCGGTTCCCCGTCATTTAAACCGGATTTTAACCACGAAGATGATGAGCCACGAGCTTGGATTCCTCCACGGACGTTAGATCTGGATGAGCTATACATTTTGCACATACTTTGGAATTCGTGGGTTTTTATTTTCGCGACGTTATGCGGTTCCCCGTCATTTAAACCGGATTTTAACCACGAAGGTTATGAGCCACGAGCTTGGATTCCTCCACGGACGTTAGATCTGGATGAGCTCTACATTTTGCACATACTTTGGAATTCGTGGGTTTTTATTTTCGCGACGTTATGCGGTTCCCCGTCATTTAAACCAGATTTTAACCATGAAGATCAGCTCAAAAGTTAAAATAAATGTCATTTTCGTGTTCAGCATGCTCAATTTAACCTATGCCATAAATTTGAAGTAAATGGGGTTGGGAACTCGATTTTTTAAGAATGCATGAAAATGATCAAACTATTTTCACAGAATTTATGGTGCATACCATTGCCTCATAAAATTAATAAGCTGAGAGAAATGGGGGAAGAAAGATAGGAAACTTGTTTTGAAAAGTTCTTGAAAAAAGATGCTCTTGATGCTGTTACGTGTCACATGTCACCTTCTGCGGTTGACAAATAATGGCGCATCTGGCGCACCACAGATTACATGTTATATCAATGGGTGAAAGATGTTGTTTGCTTCACTCTGCCATTCACGCTGTTTTTAACTTTAAATTATGCTAAAACATTTACGGATGAAATGTTCAGTGTCAAAAATTGATGTGTCTGCCGTGTACTATATTCCCACTTAACATGAGCGCGTGATAAACATTTTATGTAGGGTAACTGTGGGGAAAACGCACCCCTGGGTTAAACGCCTCCCCTAAAAAAATCGTATTTCTTATCGACGGATAGGTGTTTTATCCTGTCTTTCAGAACAGTCAGCTGCTTGTTTACGTAGGTCTCTATTTCCGGTTCTGCGTCTTGAGGAGCAGCGTGGGTAGGTGCTGATGTTGGTTTTGGGTGTTGTTTTTGTTGTTTTTACAGAAGATTCCTAAGATTTTGATGCCCTCTTTATACCACAAAACTTGCTATTGTGCACATCACTAAAAACTGCGTTTTATTGCCATTCTGTTGAATTTATTATGCTGCGGCGTTAGTGGCGCGTTTTTTTGTCAATATTTTGTTGACCGGAAATGGAGTGGATGGGGAAAGACGCCTACTCGATGCATGGGGCAAGACGCTCCCAGTTTTCTGAAAGGGGGGCGTTTTGCACGGTGGTGAGAGTGCAGGGTAGCGCCCTGTAGATGGGTGCCGAAAAGGCCTCTCCCTGTCCTTTTTTGCTGATATATCCTAAACGACTGCAGATATCGTCACCAAACTTTCAGGACTCCTCCGGGCATCTATTTTACACATTGCAACACAATGTTATTCCAAAGGCTATGATAGGTTGACCACAAATGACGTCAGAATGACGTCAAGTTCTGCCATGTTTATCATTTTCTGTTGATGGATGGGGTGGGGGCGCTTTGCACATGGGTGTGGGCGTATTACCCAGGGTATGGGGCAAAACGCCCTTTTGTAAGGGTATGCGAAAACCTTTTTGGGGGGTTAAATACCACACGCAGGTGTCTTTTCTTGGTCTCAAAGCGTAGTGAAAAGAATGAGCTACATGATGGTGCCCAAAGGTTTGAGTAATCTGTGTTGGGTTGAGTGTCAGAAGGTTTCGCGCTTAATGGGGGCGTTTTTGACCTATTCACCCTACCTCGAATTTTCAAATGATAAAGATGATGAATCGGAGGATGCTGAAAAGCAAAAGCTCATTCCAATATTTGGACTACTTTACGATTAAAATGTTTACATTCCTGTCATCTTATTGATCATTTATTTGTTCTTTTTTATGAAAATAACTTAAGGCGTTGAGAACCGAGGTAATTTCTATCTACCGTGCCGTGCTTACCAGCAACAGCAATCTATCTACGCCCTACGGTGGCAAGGGAGACTGTGAAAGAAGCGTAAGATGGATTCTAAACAATTCTTTTGTGATATACTGAAGGGCAAAGTGCAGAGAAGAGCGTACAAGTCCTGTTTTGTGCCAGGCTGTTGCAGTAACACTTATGAAACTCCGAAAACGATCTTCGTTCATGTCCCGAACAACATTACCCTGAGGAGATGATCGTCTGCAATAGCAGGAAGAGCTGATGCAAGTACTTTGAAATCCACTATCAAGTCGGTGCTATTGTTGTAATGATCACTGTGAGGTGAGATATTTTGTGCAAGGGCTGAGTGTAATGCCCAGGAAATGACCTCCATTCGCCCCCTGACCGGTCAGGGTTATAAAATTTGAGCATGGATGGCGGTCCGTTTGGGGTTCAGATGTCAATTGTATTTTGTTACTGTCAAACAATACATGTTATGCTGGCAGCGAATGTGTGTAACGTCGTTTTTCGAAGCAGAAGTTAGAACTGTAACGGCAGAGTGCTTGCTGGTCTCATCGTATTTCGTAAGTATTGTAAGTGTTGTAAGCAAAAGCATTGTCAATATTGTAAGTATTGTGAGCATTGATGTATGGTAGATATCACCTCACATGATCTCGGCTCAGATAACCCTCTCCGGTGTCCCTGTCAGTAAATGGCACCTGGATCATTACAGATAAGATAATTTGTCATAATTCTTAAAGAATTGGGTGGTTTTGACTCGTTTACTCGAGGTGCAGGTCGCATTTCAATACTTTTCCATAGGCTTGCAATGTAAAGGTCACGACTCTGACCTAACCTCAGGTCACAGATCAAAAATTCTAAGATATACAAACGACACATACTGCAGGTACTGTTTTGAAGACTTGATGAGAGGAAATAACTTCGTGAAAAACTCAAGCTCTGACGTGTTTGCAAACTTTTCTGAGGTGGGGTCAACAAACCCGCTCTGGTTACCTGACCTGACCTGACCCGGCATTTTTTTTTTTTTTTTTGCTGAGATGTGCGCAATGAGCATTTAGGAAAAGTCACCAAATATGAGCTGAATGTCTCGCGGCGTTTGGCAATTGTACAAGAAAATCCTGAAAGGTCTCCCCGTCCGAAATAGGGTTAATGTGTATATGAAGAGTTGCAGATGCCAAACATACCCAGATCTAAGACTGCAGTTCCCAGCGCCGCTGCAACGGTTTTAAAACAAACATAGGGGAGAGTGGGGTGGGTTGTATCAGTTTTTACTCCGAGACCCATAACCTCGTAACTATCCGTGATAAACTCATTATTTCCATACCATCCCCTTCCTTGATTCTTCTGCTTTTTTGTGCAAAGTAACTTTTCCGCTACCTCTACCAGTTTTTCTTCTACGGTCTCCCGAATAGAACAATGTTTTTGATACAACTTGCCCCATGGCTTGGGTGAGTTGTATCACATGCGCCCAGTTTCACCAAGCTCTGTTTGGGGTAGTTTCGGCGAAACTACCCCAAACCAGTTTCACCAAATGGGGTAGGTTCTGATTGGCCACTTCCAAACTACCCCATGGAGTAGTTCTTATTTTACCCCAAATTTGCCATGCAAACAGATGCTCACGGTCCGTGAGCAACTGAACAAGCCAATCAATCAGCTGATTATCGTCGGTTCTACCCCAAATATCCGACCAAAATTACGGCAGACATTCGTGGGGTAATCTGTGAATATTATCTGTGATACCAATTGTGAGCAAGAATTGACAGTAAAATAGTAATAAGAACATAATTTATTGAAGTCCAATCACCTGTCACGTTTGAGTACGCATTATTCATAGCATACCTACTTCAAATTTCATCCAAGTATTTTACTGCATGTAGCCTGCGCCACCTACATATGCTTGTGATCTACAACGCCAAAAGAAGCATTACAGATATCGCCCATAGCTGAATGCCAGGAATTTTACTTTTTTTTAACTATTAAAGGTTTTCTTCAACAGTGACCTTGAATACCGGATGAGGAAGCCTTGAAATATAAACAATAAAAATGCACATTCTTCACGGTGGTTACATGCTGCGTCTTGTTGAAATGATCCAAGTACTTGTGTGATCTATTCAAATTATCATTTGAGCCTATATATGGCCTTGATTTGAGGCATCTATGTATTACGGTCAATGTGCAAATATCCAGCAAATATCAAGACGCTAACAACTGAAATCAATATTAAAATGCCGTATACCTAAATCAGCAAGAGGATGTGTCGTGCATGCCTAGGTAATTTTCATTAGAAATAAAAAGCATATGGTGCACGAAATTCGTAAGAAGCAGTTGTTAAAAATACCAGGCCAAGTGGATTCGATACTTTCCATATCTTTTTTTTTGTCGCTGTTGTGCATATCTCAATTAAGTTGCGTTATCTGTAATGTATGTATTTTGTAATGCACATTAGAAATAAAAAGCATCTGGTGCAAAAGATTCGTAGTTAAAAGTCGTCAAAAATACCAAGCAAGGTGTATTCGATAGTCGATACTAAAACATGCACTACTTTACTAAAACATTCTAATTATAAAACACTAAACATCTAATCTAATTTAACATCTAATCTAATCTTAAATATCTAATCTAAACATCTAATCTAAGCATCTAATTTACTAAAACACTAATTAATATTAAAACATTCGATACTATTCGATAATAAAACTAGATAAATAGATATTCGATAATGTAACCTATCCATCAAGATTCGCGGTTGTGCATTGCATTCCTTTCTCAATAAAGTTGTGATTCTTGGAAACTGAGGTGCCATGGTGCCATCGTTACCAAGGTGATTGGTAGACAAATACAAAAAGCCAAATCGAATGTGTTCTTCATTTCACGCCGTCGTGAAATGAAATTCTCGACCAATCAAAACGTTCCGTTGTTTTGCTGATGCTGCTTGCTTAGCAAACATTCACAAGAGATGCCGAAACTACCCCATGGGGGTAGTTTGAGCTGGTGAAACTGGATTCTATCCCATGGGGTAGAATGGAAATCTACCCCATGCCGAAATTACCCCACTTGGTGAAACTGGGCCATGGTGGGGTAATTTGTATCACTATTTCACGTTTCAGGGAGTGTGCTTGCTACTGGTTTTGAACATAACAACAACATTAAATGGGGTTAATACAATGTATAGGTATGCTCAAAGGCTTCACTTTATTAGACCAAACTTAGGTCAATGCAATCCGAACGAAACATCAACAGACTAGACGCAAAAGTGGCCCGTTAAGAGCAAAGAAGCCAACACCTTGTGCCGAAATGGAACGAGCATTGACTAGCTACCTACAAACGCGAGCCAGGGCTTAGCTTTCGCGATCAAAAGCAACATACCCATACATACATACATACATACATGTTACAACATACCCCACCCGGCTCTGATACAACATGTACCTAGCCGCCATCTTGGAAAAAACATCCTCGTGCTAAAAAAACAGCGAACAGCTGGAGAAATCCGTTTTCACTCACGCAGCCTTAGAACCTACCCTCACCACCGCTACGGAGATCTTTCAAATTCGTGCACATCTAAATGCCCAGAACACACATTTTCATGCAACTTATTTTTTTAGAATGACATTAAAAAAACATAAAATCGGCTCTCACCTCGAGACGCGTCCACTCAGCCACAAGACAGAACAGGGAAAGATGGCGCCCGGAAAACCTCGTCGGCTGGTCGTGTCGCGAGCGCCATCCATTGGATAAGTTTGGCACAATTCGCCCTGATACAACTTGGACATGATACAACTCTCCCCGCTCTCCCCTACATAGGACATACAAACATGTACATAGGATACATAGGATGACAGGCGAATAACCGCTCACGCAAGGAGCGGAGCTCCGCCCCGTCCAAAGTGGCCAACAAAGCAGAGGCAGAGGCAGCATCACATCTTCCATCAAAGAACTGGTTTCTGGCTTGGAAGATGAGCTCCATCTTTGCATCCGAGTCGGTGCTGTCAGGAATCAGCTGGTCTAATGGAGTGAGAGTAGTGAGACGACTAGCTATTGTATCAGAGCTGCCTGGTCTTCGTAGCATTTGCACCGATTCTTCTCGATCGGACTCTGAATTCTGTTCCTCCTGCGTATTACTTGAGGCATTGCTATGTAGCTAAGTCTTTGGCAGAGTTTCATTATCCATGCTTTGCAAACAGTGCCATAACAACACAGTTAATTAATCACCAAGCTTCTTTGCAAGTTCCAATACAGTTGAATCGCACGCGATTTGAGTGCAAAAATAAAGAAAAGTGCCAACTTGTTCTCGTAAAATATTTTGAATATTGACCTTAAAGGTATTATCAGGGTTTTTTCCAAAATTTCGGAGTTACTCAGTGAAACGTGTAGAAGAAGGTGACTGAAGCCCCAATCCAAAGTCATTCGTCTCAAAATTGCCTAATTTTCCAATGGTGGGCCTCCAAAGTTTTCGCGGCTGCCAGCCGCGTAAACTTGCGAGTACTTGGTGGTCCATCTCTAAACGCCCATAGGGTTTACACTAGCGGAGACTTTTCTAAATATTTCTAGGGAAAATATAATGGATCTAGGGAAAATATAATGGATCTAGGGAAAATATAATGGATTACATGCTCCATTATATTTTCCCAAGACAAAATAGGGAAATATAGCATAGGTCCGTAACAGTCGCCGAACACAACCTTCTTCTCATTCTTCTCAGCTTCTCATTCTAGATATCCTGTGGGTTATCAAAATAATTCAAATTAAAAAATTGTGTTGTGTGCGTTCAAACTAAGCTCATCCCGAGTGTAATTCAAGAATGTCTTAGTTCAAGTAATTAAACTTGAAAGTGATATAGCTCAAGCAATGAAGAAGCTTGGATGGAACTAGTGTTGAATCAAAGTTACCTATCATTTTTAATGCTAAGTGCTGAACGTTACCAATAATTCGAGACATCCGTTGTAAGATGTATGACGCAGATCAACTTTGATCAAGTGAAGAAAATAGATTTCAGATGAAATAATGTCAATGTTCAAGGCTGAGCGACTGGCAGATTTCGGAGTGAGCACGAGTGGCCTTGAGACATTCTGTTTCTGTAGGTACTCAAAATAAATAAATTATCATGTTGTGTGCTTTGAGGTTAAGTGTTATCAGTGGTGCTTCATGGTTGTGCTTTGTTGTTGGTGTATAGGCATGTTTTGAGCACATTGCAGCATGATATTGGTGGTGTGTAAAGCAACTGATCTCCGCAGACTTTGCACTTACTTGCAAAGCCTGCGGACTGACTTTGCAGACTTTGGCTGACAATGAGCAATGCATTGCTGACTGATATCATTTATTCTGTGTTTGTAGCACAAAGTACAGAAGTGGCACATACATTGTTACTTTGAAAACCTGATGTGAATTTTGATGTAGAAAATTGGTGGCTGACGTTGAGTCCTGACGTATTGTGAGTAGTGTACATCTGGTGCATTGAGCGCAGACTTGAGACCAGTGACGTTTGTATCAGTAGACTGTGTTTGAGTCTACTTATATGGGTAGTCATAAAGCAGGCGTCACACTTCTTTTTGCAACCAAGGAGATGCGCTATACCCAGAGATGCTTTCTCACCAAACCTTACCAAACCAAACCTAACCTACAGCGCCTCTCTTCGTTCGTTCATGGTTGCAAAAAAACAAGTGTGACGCCTGCTATACTACTACCCTTATATGGCCTTGGTTTGAGTGTGGTGACTGAGTAAGCTGGTGTGTATAGCCATGCAATAAGTGTTTTGAAATATATTTTTGGGACAGTAGTGAAATGGTGTGTTTTGGCCATCTGGCATGGATGATGGAAAGTCACTAACTCAACTTCAGGAACGCTTCTTCATTATCCCGCGAGTTGCTGGGGGGGGCGTTAAACGCCCCCACTTTTTTCGCCGGGCCATAGCATAAAAACGGCGCGCCGCAGGCGCGCCAAATTTTGGGTACCTGTAGGGAATTGATTGAAGTTTATTGTGACAAAGTTTCAAAAAAATCGGTCGGAAAATTTTTGAGATATCGAGGTTTTAGTGACGTCATGATTTCTGAGTTTTCGACCAAAAACGGCATATGTTCAAAAAATCATATAAAATCACAGAATAGACATACAGACATGCCGTAAACGCCATTAGACTGCCAATACCATGATCAATCAAATGGCTATCTTCGATTATTGATTATCGTTCCGCATTTTCCATAATCTTGAACTGAATCTTGGCAATTTTCGTGACTTCTTCACGACCATGATACATGCATTTCTTAAATTGAACTTTTTGAGCCAAACACGTACAGATATGATAAAATGAATGTCACCATCGTGTTCTACGCCTCAAATTACCTATAAAACATGTGTCACAGGCTGCGAATATCAGTTTTGATTTTCGGGTATATGTGCCTGCCCGGTTGACCTGACCTTGACCCTGACCTATGCTTGACTGACCCCTACATGGAGCTGACACTCTTTTAGGCCTTATATGATGGATTGTGCACCGTTTTGACAGAGTTTATGACGAGAGGTGCCCATTGGGAAGTCCTGAAGTCCATGCTACTGAAAGCCCGATTTCAGGTGTTTGACCTGACCTTGACCCGACCTGTGACCTCAAAATTCAACTTTTAAGTACTCATCTGAAGCATCTCGTCGCGCTCTTTCGTTTGCCGCCTCGTGCGTTTCGCTGCGCCTATTGGTTCTCGAGTTATCGGCTGGGGGCGTTTAACGCCCCCCCCCCCCCCCCAGCAAACGGTGGGTGGCGAAATACCCCAGCAACTGCCGGGTTATGCTCATCTAAAGCACAATGATCTATTTTCTCTTCGCAAGGATTGATTCCTAATTCACTGTCAATTATAACCTGGGCCAGAAGGTTTCGCTGAGCCACAGGGTTCATACAGATTCATCCACAGTGCTCAGCAGTGTATGTTTTCAGATTTCAACAGACTGTATTTTTTTCTGTATGTACATATGCATCATGCAAGGGTACAACAGATGCGGTATTTGGTAAGCAGTTGGCAGCAAGGTGGTGTTTGTACTTATTGGCAGAACTAGTTGAGCAGGACTAAAACTATCCTAGTTTCTCTCCAGTTTACTCAGATCCGTCTCAACACATTGAACATATTGAAAGCGTTCATCCATGAAATGTCTGCATGTATACTCATTTCCGAGAAGGCACGCTCGTCGCTCATCCATTGCCGAGCAGGCACGTGCGTGCCCATCGCCGGCGCGCATTAGCGCGCGTCCATGGCTGGGGCGCACGCGCGCGGCCATGGCCGGCATGCACGCGCGCGCGCCCATCGTCGGCACGCAAGCGCGCGCCGCGTCCTTACCCGGCGAGCACGCCGCGTCCGTACCCGGCGCGCACCCGCGCGCGTCCACAGCCGGGGCGCACCCAAGCGAGTTCGTACCCGGCACGTACCGGCGCGCACCCGCGCGCGTCCGTACCCGGCCCGCACCCGCGCGCGTCCACTGCCGGCACTGACAGACCCTGACAGACGGGCGTGCTGCCGTCGGCGGTCCTGACAGATGAGCGGCGGGCCCGGCTCCCGCAGCTCCGGCAGCGGGCGGCAGCCATGGTCGGCATACACGCGCGCGCGCCCATCGTCGGCACGCAATGACGCAAGCGCGCGCGCGTCCATAGCCGGCGCGCACCCGTACCTGGCGCGCACCCGCGCGCGTCCGTACCCGGCCCGCACCCGCGCGCGTCCACTGCCGGCACTGACAGACCCTGACAGACGGGCGTGCTGCCGTCGGCGGTCCTGACAGATGAGCGGCGGGCCCGGCTCCCGCAGCTCCGGCAGCGGGCGGCAGCTCCGGTGACTGTTCCGGCAGCTCCGGCAGCGAGCGGCGTCTCCGGCAGCGCTCAGCAGCGGCGCCAAGCAGCAGCAGCGGCTGAGCCAACAGGCGGCCGCGGAGGCACGCCCCCCCCCCCCTTTGCACATTGTTCGTCCATGGAGATGTCTGCAAGCACGCCCATTGTTGAGAAGGCACGTGCATCCATGGCTGAGCACTGAGCAGGCACGTGCGACCCCTTTGCACATTGTTCATCCATACATACCTTATGATTAGTGCGAGTCTTACAAAATCTTGAACTCAGAAATACCACAAGGCAGGCTGCCTGGGTGAGTTGCTAATATGAACATAATGAACATTATACATTAGTGCAGTACCTATAAGCATCCATGCTGTGTGAAGGACCTGGCCCTCACGTTCATTCGTTTGGTGATTGCACATGGTGGCATGTGTACCAATTGTTCTCCCTAACCCTTCTTACAACTTTGACTAGCAAGTAGAAGCTGGCAAAATGCAAGGAGCTTACAAAGCATGCCTATATGTAGATAACTGAGGATGATTCTCTCAATTAAAGCATGATCTGCACTCAGCAGCTTCTTCTGTTCTGTTCCACAAACTAAAACTGAAATGCCTCAATTTTCCTCAAAATATAATCATTTATCACTCATAAACAACAAAAATATACATTAAGTAGGTACCAGGGCAATAAAAAACATACAAGTTACATATTTTTTCATGTACCGTCCTTTCACAGCAGCAATATGTAGAAACGCACCAAGACGTTCACGGAGAGCCCACCCATAACAAACTATAGTTGAAGCCGGGGCTCTGCTGCAGCAGCAGGGGAGACGTACAGGACACAGAGGTCATGTCACAACATCATGTTGTACAACCTGTTGTTCGAAAAAACAGATCAACATAGATCTTGAAAAACTGTAGGTAGCGCTTTCTTCAGTCACTTAGGTAAGCTTTCTCGCAAGACGTTACATTAGATTGACCACTCTTGACAAAATAATCAGATTGAAACTTAGCTCTTGTGCCTGATGCACTTACATTTCAATTTATTGAAATAAAACACTCAAATTTACCCTTGAAAATTGTTGACATTTAAATGATATTAATCAAGATTTGATGATCAGCAAACAAGCTCAAGCTATTCAAATCACACCCAAATCATAATAATAACTTTGGCAATGTTGATAACTCTTGCTGTCTTATTGAAAAGCAAATCTTCAATTTGTTCATATCCAAATTCAATGCCAAGCACTGAAATCTTGTTGCAAGGCCCTAAAAACAACAGACAAAAACAAAACAGACAAGGCCCGTCTTGTGGAAATCGACAGTGCGGTGCGGCGGCCTTGGCGAAATTTCCCAAGGCTGCTCTTTGTTTACATTTTAGTGATGGGCCAACTTGGCCGCCCAAGTACTTGTTTTGCGTGAGTAAGTACAATTTTGTCAATTTTGAAACGGCTATATCTCGCAAATTTTGGTACCGATTTACATTTTATGCATATATTTAGAATCGGCAGAGTCTGGGGAGTTCATTGATTGGAAATTTATGCCGATTCCTTTCAATTTTTAAACCCTGATAATCCCTTTAAAAAATGAGTAATTTCCAGATAAAATAACAGCTAAATCAGTTTTCGCTTGCCAATAAAACTCACAGATATTGAAGCTCCATTATTAAAGGAACATTTTAGTATATGCCATTCTTGATAAAACTTCTTAGCCACGCAATACCAGCGCAAAATAAAGAGACACTGAAAACACGACCAATCACTCCGATTTACCATAGGAAAATACATAGAAAATGTATGTCTCAACTGCGCCAAATATACAGACAGTTATATACCTACATGTGACGTCATGATTAGCCCGACCAATCAGAAGCAAGTTGTTTTCAGCCACAAATAATTAATTTCTGAACTAACTAGGCATTTTTTTAACAAAGTGATTTTAAATTAAATCATTAAAAATTCTGAGCTTTTTTATTTTACCAAAACATACAGAGCATGCAGATAGGTCCCAACCCTATTGGAATTCGTCGCTGAAAACGTATACGTATACGTCGCTAAGTTCACGGACATGGCCGGCCGGCCGTGGTCACGATTCTGCGACGCTTATATCTCAGCAACCACTTGACCGATTTACATGCGGTAATTTTTGTAGGGTAGCTTCATTCCTTCTACCAAGTATTGGACTATTCCCGATGCATGTGGGTGACCCCTTATGCACGTGCCACGTACAAAACGAAGAGGTGTCACTTTTGTAATTGTTGCAATATCTCGGTAACTGCTGGGCCGATTGCGCTGAAAGTTGGCATGTAGGTTGGCACCCACTAGGCAATGCATATCCATGTGCCAGAGTTGGGGTGCTGCTGCACGTGCGCACGTGCAGGGGTGGATTCCACATCTCGAGAACGGCTCGACCGATTGCGCTCAAATTTGGTACACGGTTGCGGAGCAGTTAGTAGGGTGCCGTGCACAAGTCAGTTGGGACCCATTTTGCACGTGCGCACGTGCAGGGTGCCGCTTCCAGATCTCGAGAACGGCTGAGCCGAATGTGCTCAAATTTGGCACATCGCTAGAGACCGGTTAGCAGGGTGCCGTGCACAAGTCAGTTGGAGGTACCCCATCGCAATTTAGCACGTGCAAGGCCCACCCTCTCGCTCGCTCCGTTGTTCGCCCCAAAAGGCGTTATCTGGTTTTATTCTCCGGGATTTCATATTTTATAACGACACCATGACAACGGGCGATAGTAATCCACGCGTGTTTTCATCCTTTCCATTTATCTTCTAAGCGACGACAAATTTAGCGAAAGCGAAGCGAGCGAAGCGAGTCACTTTTGTAACAATTGCAATATCTCGGTAACTACTGGGCAGATTGCGCTGAAAGTTGGCATGTAGGTAGGCACCCACTAGGCAATGCATATCCATGTGCCACATGGTTGGGGTGCTGCTGCACGTGCGCACGTGCAGGGGTCGATTCCAGACCTTGAGAACGGCTGAACCGATTGCCCTCAAATTTGGTACACGGGTAGGGACCGGTTAGTATAGGGTGCCGTGCAAAAGTCAGTTGGGATCCAGTTGGCACGTGCGCACGTGCAGTGTGCCGCTTCCAGATCTCGAGAACGGCTGGGCCGATTGCGCTCAAATTTGGTACATAGCTAGAGGCCGGTTAGTAGAGTGCCGTGCAGAAGTCAGTAGGAGGCATCTCCTCGCAATTTCGCACGTGCAGGGCTCACGCTCTCGCTCACTCCGTTTGTCGCTCCAAAAAGGTGTTTTACTGGTTAGCCGGTTGGGGTGGACCATGTTATAAAATGAAACGGTATCGTGTAGGGGCAACAAAAAAGAATTATTGCCCCCTGTGACGCCACTGTAGCCCTCGGGCAAAGACCTCAACAAGCATTATTGCCTTCGGCTACGCCTCGAGCAATAAAGCATATTTTGGTCTTCGCCCTCGGACTACAGTCTACAGTGACGTCACATCGGGCAATAATGTTTACTATTGCCCGCTACTCCATATAGTATTCATATACTTTATAATGCACTGCAGAGTATAAGGAAGCAAACTCCGAGTTTTTTATTTCGAGAACATTTTGGCATAATTACGCCAATAGTCAATACCACCTGCGTCCATTATCACCTTTTTCGATCCGCCAATGAACCAAAGAGCTAGTCCATAACGAATGAAACGAAGCGTTTCTGTAAAGGTAGGAGCGATGAGCAGCATGATGGCAAAACATTTGCATTAAGTAACAAAATTACTTCATTACTAATGGCCCGCACGATATTGCCAAAGATGTACCTACTACCTATCACGTATAGTACATCAGAGGGAGAATTACTACTAGTCTACAATTTGCAATATTTGCATTCCATACACTCTGTCAGCCCCATCGTCATCATCACTGAAAAGGTACAAAAAAATCGTATACGATTTAACAAATGAATATGATGATATTCTCAATCTTACCTTCTGATCGTAGTCTCGGACACCAGACAGAGTCGGCAGAGCCGTGAACTCGATCGCCTGGGCAGTCGAATTATAAGTAACTTCCACATACTGACTGGCATCAATTGTGTCATTGGTGTAGACATACGGAGCCCAACTGACACCTGTGAACATCAAGCAGAAGCAGTACGTTAACCCGTCAGTCTCAGTCTCAGTTTCTGTAATCATGAGCCCGCTAGTCTCAGTGTAAACAGAGATCGTCATTCACAGTAATCAGTGTTACAGCCTGTCGGGCCTATCAGTCTCAGTCTCAATGCAACAGCCCGCTAGTTTCAGCCTCAGTGTAGGGGAGGGTGGGGTAATTTGGCCGGTGGTGTAAATTGGCCGCCCCCACCTGTACGATGTCTAATAAAAGTGAGTGAAATAACTCTAGTCTCTATTCATTTGTCATGGGTAGAAATAAATGGAGGACAAATTTCAAAACTTTGCCCCTCGTAGTTTTATTCAAAATTAATAAAACTTTAATTTCATTAGAAAATGGTAACTTTTACATCTGCTTAAAAATTTGTATATATTTAGGGGCATTCCATGTCAACCGGGACAGCCAAAATCGGCCACCTCTGCGATTTTGTTCAAACTTGGTATACTTATTGGCTATTGGGTGAAACCTCTGAGGGTTAAAGGATTTTGTCATATGCCCTCAGGCTACAGAGATACAAGCCGCTTAACCCGCGCACCGACGGGGGGGGGCGGATATCCGCCCCCCCCTGAGGTTTTTCGCGAATAGCGGGAAAACCGCGGCGCGTAGCGCCGCGAAATTTTGTATGACTATTCCCTTATCAATTTTACACATGGTGTGCAAGTTTGAACCTCCTACCTTTCAAGGTCAGGTCACCAGGTCACTTTGAATGACCCAACCTCAAGTCACTTTTTTGCAACTTTGTCACCGTGCCAGAGCTACAGTAGATGTCGGAGGCCTTTGAAAGTCGCAGGATGTTATTAGGTCATTAGTAGCTACAATTTGTATATCTCGGAATTTTGATATCGGTGACCTAAGGTCAGGTCAATTTCGCGACCTCCCCATTATAAGTCAATGGGGGAAAAATCAACTCCCTGTTTTTACCACTAAAACGGGTCGGAATGGCCCCATATACCATACATGACTTCATATACGATCAACCTTCACTACCTTGAGGTCTGTTTTGCTGTTGGGCAGCTGTGAGGTCATGTGACGTCATCAAAGGTCACCAAAGGTTTTTGGCCAATAACTCCGTACAGGAACAAGATACAGACGCGTGGATGGTCTCATTGTGTTCAGCTCGTCAAGACGCATCGAATGATATACATGATGACCTCGAGGTCACGTGACCTGAGGTCAACCTTTGACCTTGACCTTTCGAGGTCAACATATATATCATTCGATGCGGATTGACGAGAGGATCACGATGATGCCCTTAGTTTGTTCCTATCTTGACTAATTCGAAAGTTATTCGAGAAAAACTCTCTCCATATTTAGCGCCGCCATTTTGACTTTTTCGACCCCTGTGACGTCATCTTTGACCTGACCTGAAAATGACCTTTGTAAAAATTGTAGATCTTGACCGTGCGTATCCGATGCCGTTTACCGCTTGTCGCTATCTTGCTTCGTTCTCGAGATCTCAGGGGGGGGCGGTCATCCGCCCCCCCCCGTCGGTACTAAGTTGGCGCAGACCCCCGTCGGTGCGCGGGTTAACTTCTGCTTTTTTAGCAAAATTGGACGTGTATTGCAATCTTGAAAGATCTCTAGCTTCAACATTTTTGAAGCTATCAATTTCAAACAAACTGAAACGTGTACATAAGGCGTTATGCTAGTTAAATTTGGCAATTTTTACATTTTATGGTGATTTTGAATTTATCTTATTTTGATTTAATTTCTTAAAATCTAATTTGTGAAAAATGGGTACCCTTCGATCTTGCTCAAATTTAGATATTGTCTTCCACTACACGTAACGCACACGTGCTGAGAAAATTAGAGTGGGCCAACGATAACTTTGGATGATATAGCAACAAGTAGTGCAATGTAGCACGGCCAATGGAAGGGGCGGATTTCGCCAACTCCACCTGTTTTTCGCCAATAACTCACGCTATAATTATTATATTAACGTCAAACTTTCAGTATCTGTGTAGAATTGAATTGCAAATCCTCCCGTGCAAGCAATAGCTAAATCGGTCCGCAACTTTTCTAGTAATAGCGGTGTAAAGTCAAACATCTTGCCGGAGCGGCGCGGCGGCCGGCGCCGGCAGTTGCCGCCTGAATGGTAGACTGTGCCGGCGCGGGACTGTTCCATCTTTGCACTGCGCTTCTTACCGCTGATTAAGATCGATTCGTGTCAAATTTTGTGTGAAGGCTTAACCCGCGCCCCACTGGGGTCTGCGTATAACACGCCCTACTGGGGGGAGGCTATTCATAGCCCCCCCCCCCTCCTAACTCCGAAACTGCTGGGCCGATCGTCAAAATTCAAACGGCGTCTGATAGCCCCGGAAAAACTGTTGAAGGAAACCTAATTTCATTGACCTCGAGGTCACCGATGACATCACAGGTCAGGTCAAAGTAAAAATTATTAGCATTTTGCTTGTTCACGTTTTGGGCTCTGGCCGCCGTCTTACAAGTCAGATCAGGCTCATTTTTGGATCACACACTCGTGAACAGATGCTCTAGATACCCCGAGGGTACCAAACTTGTACTTTGATTTTCAGGTCAAGGTCAGGTCATCACAGGTCACGAAAATATTATATCATGCGTCGGTCACGTGACACATGTTTTATGGTCCATTTAGGCCAGAGATTTCGAATGTGATGTCGTCTGTGTCATTCGAGGTCATTTTGAGACGAATTTAGCTTAGGTCAGGTCACTTTCAGGTCAAAAAAGGTCAACTTTTGAAGTTAAAATTTTTCAACAAAAAAGGTGTCTATTGGATGCAGTTTGAGCTCAGGAACACGTTGGTGCTATTTATATTGGCGTACGATGTCAAATACGTGCTTGAAAAATTGATTTGAAAAATTAATAATTGTGAATTTTTTGCAATAATGCGTAAAACTTGGCCATTTTTGAAGATATTTAGCTAAACCTTGCTAGAGTTAGTCATAATAATGCGTTCTATCACATATATTCCGGTTTTTTCGAAAAGTCAAAAACTTTTTGAAAAAAATGTAAAAATATAAATTTTGGATTTTATTATATCAAATTTTCGAAATTTTCAAAATTTCGAAAATCCGAGATAGTAGTTTGATAGCGCAGTCTATTCTGAGTCCTCTCATGCAAAGAAATTGGATCTAGCTTAAAAACTGAGCTCATGGGAGCGATTGCCGTGGTTCAATGTTTTGCGTCGAAATCGGCCGAACATGACGTCACTCTGACGTCATTTCCGGCCGACCTATGGTAGGTACGAAGTTAAAATTTTGACACAAGTTGTCAAATTGATGCAGCCGAAGGTACTGAAAGTTTGGCGTCGATACGTCAAGCGGTTTGGAAGTTATTGCAGAAAAACGGGAGGGGGGGGGGCTATAAATAGCCCCCCCAGTGGGGCGCGGGTTAAAAATGTAGGTACACGCAATCTAATGGTCAAATGAATACGAAAATAAAGTGGTAAAAATTGAATTATTAGGGTGCAAAAACAATCTTTGACTGAAACGTTTCCCGCGTCGGCCGATCCCCGCCTCTGCCGGCGACATCTTACTCTTATTAGGCCACTAACTACTTAATTTATGGTTAGATTAACTAGAGATTCTCATAACACTACAAATGTCGTATAAAGGAAGAAATAGGAAAATCGGCCGGTAACTCTTAGAGCTATGGGCGTATAAACGCAAAATAGTCACTATAGCAAATTTGATCACTTTTAACCTCATTTGATCTTGAAGATATTGATCTAGGACCATGAAATTGACACACGATGAAGTTCCCCACCGC
Source organism: Amphibalanus amphitrite (assembly GCF_019059575.1). Lineage (NCBI taxonomy): Eukaryota > Metazoa > Arthropoda > Thecostraca > Balanomorpha > Balanidae > Amphibalanus > Amphibalanus amphitrite. The sequence goes on along the minus strand of NW_024882471.1, from coordinate 190,958 downwards.
CCCACTTACAATTCAAATTCCGTTTTTTTTTTTAATACCTTTTTTGGCTAAACCGGGCCTTTCTCCCCTAACGCTGGGAGAGTCAGGAGTATTTCCTTTTTGCAACCAAAGAGAAGCGCTGCCCAGAGAATGCCTAATGGAATCATTAAAAAAAAACTGGCTTACATCTCCGCGATGACCACCTATCTTCATGGCTTAGTAGTTAGTGTGCCAAGTGTACCCACCTCGTAATCTAAAGGTCGCTGCCTCGCAGCCGGTCAGCCTCAAGTGTTTTAACACGCATTCGCTTTTTAAGTAGCATCTGGCCAGCCGGCAAATGTGAGGGCTAATGTTCGTATCTAAGTAGCATTTGGCCAGTCGGCAACTGCAGTGAGGGCTGTATATATTTACGCGTGTTAGATTAGGTCAGGTCACGTCAGGACAGGTTAGGTTTGCTTTGGTTTGGGGTAGAAAGGAGCATCTTCGGGTAGCGCCTCTCCTTGGTTGCTAAAACGAAACAGGCGAGTGCCAGACATTACGAAGTCCAAAAGACAGTTACGTAGACGTCGGCCCATTCTGGATTTTTTATATGATGTAGCTAATGTATAGGAGAATAAAATATGTAAAAACCAGCAAAATAGAAGGGTACCCATTTTGCAGAAAATCAAAATTTATTTTTTTTAATTTTAATTAAGTTCACTAATTACTTAATTATGTCAATATTGTTATCCTCAAATTAAAGCCTGATCTATTCCCTCCATTTCACACTTTGTCTCGTGCAATGTCTAAAGCTTCAATGGTTATGACGCTTTTAAGATGATAATGTGCCTTGCCTAAGTCAATGTTTGATGACGTGTATCTCGGAAACGTGACGTCATATCTTGACAAAAAAATGTCTCCTTTCTTTTCACATATAGATAAGTAGTTTCACCAAGTTTCGCAAAAATCGGAGGAGGTGAGGTTCAAAATGGTCATTAATTGTCTCACTTGACGTGGAATGCCCCTATAACATGTAGTATTTGGGCTAAAAACGAATTCAGACATTATAGCGCCATTCTTGGCGATGCTCAGCGGTTCCAAGAGCAATTTTATCTAATTCCGTAAAGCTGTGATGACTTTATAGACAAAAATTTTCAGAATGGCAATATGGGGTAATTTGGCCGGGACTAGCGGGGCAACTTGGCCGGTGCGCTCATGGTCACTATGCTGGGACGGCCGAGTTTTCATGGTCAATTGTACCATAAATGACATGATTCATGACCAACTTTGACTACTTTGATGCCTTACTTCCGATTGGTCAACTGTAAGAGCATGTGACGTCATCAAAGGTTACCAAACGTTTTTTGCTAATAAATCCTTACATAAAAAATGATACAGCCGCACAAATGGTCTAATTCCGTTCAGCTCGCCAAGACACATCGAATGACATGCATGATGACCTTGAAATCACGTGACCTTGAGGTCAAGCGACCTGATGCAACGTGACTTGGGGTCAACCTTTGACCTTGACTTCTCAAGGTCAACACATAGGTATATCTTTCGATGCGGACTGACGAGAGAATTGCGATGGTACTCGAAGTTTGGCTATTTTGACCCCTGTGACCCCTGAGTCAACATCAAAAATGCGGCAAATGCGTCATAGGACACACGTCATTGCTGAATCTGAAGCTGACTCGCAATATAACAGAAAATCCCGACCGCAAACTAACACCGGCCAAATTGTCCCACACCCCCGGCCAAATAACCCTGCTAGTGGGGCAATTTGGCCGCCTTGCAGACCTTTGTAATACGTGACAATTTCAATATGAGTACCTAATTACTCTATCATTTCAAGTTTACTGTCCAGTAAAGTAAAATGAATGCGACTCCTGCCAGCGTTGATAAAATGCAGAAATGTGTCGTCATGTATATTGATAGAGACAAGTAGAAAAACACGGAACAAATAGTGCATGGACGCGTTTCGATTATTAAATCTTCATCAGCATGACATAATCATTTCTCTGTGATTATGTCATGCTGATGAAGATTTAACCCGCGCGGGGCTGGGGGGGGTAAATTTTACCCCCCCCCCCTCGCGAATTTTTGCAATATCTCAAAAACGGCGGCGCGCAGCGCCGCCAAACTTTCAGTACCTTCTTTTACATCAATTTGACACGTTCCCTGAAAATTTGAGCGAAATCCGTCGGACATGTTTTGAGAAATTGACGTTTTAGTGACGTCCTGTTCGCCATTTTCGCCTCAAAAACGACAAAATTTCAAACGCAGCTAACATCTTCATTTTTAAAGGAATCAAGACGTAACAAAAAAGGTTATACGTAATTATACTTTGTCTATCAAATGGCTATCTCGGTTTTCTTTAAAATTTTGGATTTTGGCCCAAATTTTTCCAAAAAACTGACTTTTTTGGGAAAATGATTATAAAATCCAAAATTTTGAGTGTATCGAAAAAACCGGAATATATGGGGCATTCCACGATAGATCGTACCAGGCCCGTCACCCTCATCCCTCAGATTTTAATGAAAATCCGTCCTAGGGGTAATCATAGGCCCCAAAGACGCCTGGCAAAATATCAGACTTCTCAGATCAAAACTTTTTTAGTTATATTGCATTGCATTTTTTTAACTTCGGTTTGTAACGGTGAGTTAGATGGCCTATAACTCAAGAACGGGTTAAGCTACCAACAAACAGTCAACAACACTAAGCTTGCGATGAATCAAAAATTAATATTACCATTTAAAAATTCCAAAGAAAAATTTTCATTATTGAGCAAAAACCTTAATCTTTTTTCATTTGCCTCTAATGACCTTTGGGACCAAAATTTTTCAAATTTTTATTTTTTCAAAATAAACTTCATGTCATTGCAAATCGACATGCAAAAAATTAGAAAGGTGTTCTTTCTATAAAATCCTCATTTTCCCGCAAACAAAATGGGGTTCGGAGGGGTTGATACGACCCCAGCACGCCGTTTCGCTTCCAATAGAGCTAGAGCCTCGTAGAAAAAACGAGCGTGTGTGCCGCAACAAGTCGCAGCGATTGGTACCCGATTTTAAGGTCTCAATTTAACCGGTAGCGTCTGAGGTCAGGTCAAGTGACTGAAGTTACGGGTTCGGTTTTTACATACATACATACATACATACATAAAGGTTTATTTGACCACGTGACAGTCAACGACTGGTAAAAAGTAAATAACTTCGCAAAAAATGGCCGCAGAGCCGCGATTTTGGCATTATTGTGTTCACCTAGCTCAGGTGCATCGAATGGTATACTTTTTGCTAGGGTGAGGTCAACTTAAGCAGTTGACCTCGGATCAAGGTCAGGTCAGAGCCCCTCAGGTCACGAAGCTGGGCAAAGGGTATCATGTGGCATATCATTCGATTCGGAAGGTCTTCCCGTGTCCATTGGTGGCTTTCCCGACTCTCTAGCTCCATTTGATCGGGAGTTATTGACGAAAAACTCGTACGACCCTAGTGACGTCATAAATGACGTCACGCAAGGCTACCAATGCAAAAGAAAAGCATTGGACTTTGCAAGAAGTGCATGAAATCACGATACCATGTACGTGGGATAGTTTTAGATCATTCTCGGCGCCAAAATAACAGTGTTTATATTTCCCCATTGACTTATAACAGTGATGTCACGTGACCGACCTAACCTCACGTAACCTTTAAAATTCCCAGATATACAAGTTGTGAGACCTCTGGAGGACACCATGTATGAGCCCTGTAACTTTCATCTCGGACAGCTATGGTCGTTAAGGCGTCCAAAACAATGTCAGAACCAAACAGCCTTTTTCACCCTCGCGCTTATAGGAAAGAGGGTTGGATGAACCCTCTTTTCACTTTTTCAGATGACTTAGACTTTAATTGAAATTTCAGTAACCCGTGATGTCACTAGGCAGCTTTACCACGCCATTTGTAAGCTCCCCTCCCGAAATTACTATTCGAAACCGTTATCGTAACGTAAAATAAATATATTTATAGAAAGAACACCTTCCTAATTTTTTGCATACTTCTTAACAATGAGCCAAATATTTTTTTAAAGAAATAAAAAATTTAAAAAATTTGGTCCCAAAGTCCAAAAAATACAAATGAAAGAAAACTCGATATGTCATATATCAAAAAAGCAAATTTTTCGAAATTTTAAAAGTACATATTAATCTCTGTTTCATTGCAAGTTCAATGTTATATAATATTTGGCATTTGAATAATCCGTCTTAGAGTTACAGCCCGCCAAACTTAGCGCTGCAAAGCAAGATCCAAAAAATGTTATACACCATAACTCAAAAAATACTTATCTGATAAGCCTGAAATTGTTACAGGTGGATTCAGAGCCCCTGATTACCCCTGAGACCAATTCTCGTCAAATTCCGAGAGATGAGGGTGTCAAATTGGAAAAAAGTGGTACGATCTATCGTGGAATGCCCCATATGTCAGAGAAGTGGTCTATGTGCACCTACATACCAATTTTTAGAAGAATCGGTTCAAAGATGTGGGAGTTATTAAACATTTTATGACGTCACGACACACAAAAATTTGAAAAATGATTTTTTGGAAGTTCTAGACCTCGTACGGAAACAAAAATAGCACCATTCGATTCGCCGTGAAAAACTGCATCAGATATACACCTTTTTAGGCCTTAACAACCAACTTCAAAATTTGACCTCACTTGACCTGACCTTGACCTGACCTCGACCTGAAATTCATCCAAAGGTGGTCCATATCACTTATTGAGTGTGCCTATTGAATTCTATGAGTAAAATGACCCATAAAACATGTGTCGCTCATGCCCTTTTCTATATTTTGTTTTTGGTGACCTGACCTGACCTGACCTGACCTTGACCTTGACCTTTGAATGATATTGTATGCAACGAATATTGTCTTGGTAGCCTAAGGAGTTAGGACACGTTTTGGGCAATCAGTCTCAGTCCATGACTCCATTCTTCGGCAACTACGGTGCAAGGCCGATACTGTAGAAACTTACAATTTGTACCCTTGACCTGACCTTGACCTTGACCTCAAAATTTAAATTAAGTACATGTTTTTAGTTGTTCGTGATGAGATCTTTCGATTGGCGCTTGAATTTTCCAAATCGGACCATTAGTTCGGGAGATAACAGGGGGGGGGGGGGTAAAATTTACACCCCCCCCCCCTCCAGCCCCGCGCGTTCGGCTGGAGACCCCAGCCCCGCGCGGGTTAATAATCGAAACGCGTCCATGCACTATTTGTTCCGTGTTTTTCTAATGTGTCGTCAATTTTAAGTTTTATCGTTTTCTAAAAAAAAAGCGGACAACCTCCCCTAAGCTTTTCAAGTGTAAAGGCCTGGCTACACTATGCGTTTTCTGCGTGCGTTTTTTGCGAGTTTGCATGATTTGAGGAATATCGTTCTAGAAAGAAAAGACATTACGTTTTGGTATATGTTTTTCACATAAACTTTTAATTAATGTACACGTTTTATTAACTTTTATATAAATATTAAAGAAGTTATATTAATGATAATTTTTCTAGAGCGATAGGTATTGCGCGCAAACACGCAATCTCGCAAAAAAAAAACGCACGCAAAAAACGCATAGTGTAGCCAGGCCTTTAGAGTCTCATATGTGTAAGTAGTAAGTACATTGTACACGTAAACAAGCGCATTTTCTTCTTCCTGGCAGCCTAGCCCTGCTCGGCCAAAATTACCGCGGCAGAGCTCGTTTAAACGGACCATCCCACCTTCAAAAAGTTAACATACCTAAAAGTGATGCACCATGGTTCAGAAAGAGCAAAAATTAATATCTTTAAAATTGCACCGAAAAATAGTCACCGTTTTTTAACGAATAGACTTTCACTTTTGTTTGCTTTTTGGAGCCAACGCTGTACCTATCTACGACGTCACTTGGAAGCAATAATTTGCTGGTTTTTTTAGTGCGGCAGATATTGTGCGTAAAGCCGTAAAGTAAAGCAGCATATATTTACCACCGCAGCTTTACAAAGTTTTTAGTATAAGATTTTAAAATAGTTAGATTTACGCTGACGTTACAAACGCAGAGGGGGTATCCAAAGGCATTAGCCCCTCTAAATCCAAGTGCTGCAACTTTGAAATTAAATATTTTCGATTTAAGGCATTTCTCGACGTTGCGAGTAGGTAGGTACCGAAACCGGTGATTGTGAGCCAGGGCCCCAGTTTGGCTATCTCAACTCAAATCTAATGTTAAGGTGGGATGGTCACTTTAATGCCAGGTGACGTTCTCTCTCCTCCAACTCTCGGATACCATTCCAGTGTTTTCTGCAGGAAGCTAGTTAACCTACACTGCTGGACATCACTGACAGAGGGCTTGCAGACCGACGCGATATACACAGATTACTCGTCCGCCTTTACTAGTGTTAACCACAGGCTCCTGTTACTCAAGCTCGGTCACTCTTTTAAAGGGACCCTCCCACCTTCAGAAAAGTTTATGAATTGGCATGAAAGTGATGTCGCTCGGTTCAGAAGGAGCGAAAACGAATATCTACCAAATTTCACCGAAAAATATTCACCGGTTTTCAAGATATTAGACTTTTACTTTTGTTTACTTTTTTGGGATCTCCGCTGTTTCTAGCGACTTTATTTTAGAAGTGCGGCGTTTGCGGCAGATGTTGCGCGCAAATAGCATATACCACCGCGTGCTACAAAACGTTTTAGTCAAACATTTAAAAATCGTTAGATATTTGCGCTGACGTCACACATTCAGAGGGGTATTCCTAAGCATTAGCCCCTCTGAATCAAAATGCTGCAATTTTGAAATTCAATATTTCCGATTTAAGGCATTTCTCGATGTTGTGAGTGCCGAAACCGGTAATTGTGAGCCAGGGAACCCATTTTGGCTATCTCAACTCAAATCTAATGTTAAGGTGGGAGGGTCTCTTTAACATCAGAGGTCTTGCATATAGCTGGATTGAGTCCTACCTGTGCCAGCGCTCCCAACGGGTCATTGTCGATGGGAAGCACTCTGAGTGGACGCCAGTCTTGTCTGGCGTCTCGGAAGGCAGCATTCTCAAGACGATATCAAGACGATATCATTCACTCTCCGCACGACCCCGGTACAGTGTACTTATTACCTGGACGGACATCAACTGGAGCGATGCGATGCGAGCAGATGCGCGATCTCGGTGTCGTCCTGGATGCAAAACTGACCTTTGCCGATCATGTTGATGCCGCGGTTGGCAAGGCGAACCGTAAGTAATGCTCGGTCTGCTTATGCGCAGTGTCCAGATGTCCCCATGTGCTCGCCACCCAGGCTTCAATCATCTTGCAATCTTGTCAGCGTACAGAGCCCACGTGCGGTTCGTGATGGAGTACGCTAGTGTCACCTGGTCCGAGGCCGACGCAAATCATCTCAAACGCATGGAACGTGTTCAACATAGGTTTCTGAGTTTTACGCCCCAACATGTGGTTGGGGCGTAAAACTCAGCCCCGCTGCCCTTCCATGGACTACTACACCTCACTCCTGAACCATTTTAAAGTGACCATCCCACCTTAACATTAGTTTTGAGTTGAGATAGCCAAATTGGTGGCCATGGCCATAGGTGTAGGAACAGGGGGACGGGGGAGCCGGTGGCCCCCCCCCCCCCACTTTTCATAGTGGGGGGCCAGTAATGTTAACTGCCCCCCCCCCACTTTTTGCCGAACTTTTTAATGTAGGTATTTGTAGGCATCACCCCGAAGAACAAACTTGACGGTTGTCCGGCCTGCCCTTCCATGAAAATTTCCATTTGTGCTTCATCATTATTGAGTGCAATTTTCCTCCACCCAATGAAAGGTAACTTTGTCAGAAGCAATAAGTGACAGCTTAGGGGCAGCGCGCGCTGCAAAGAGAGACAATACTGGCACAGCAGAATGCGTAAACGGCGTAAACTAACAATTTATGTTAGGCGGCCTTGCATTAGTTGATCGGTTACTGGCATAGGCGTAGGAACAGGGGGCAGGGGGCAATGGTCCTCCACTTTCGAATGGGGGCCAGCAATGTTAACTGCCCCCCCCCCCCCACACACACACACCTTTTGCTGACTTTTCACTTCTGACGTTTCACGCTCGCTCGTAATAAAAGATGTTTTTGGATGCTTCTGGAATTCGCATGGGTGCCAACCAGTGGCGGATCCAAGGTGGGGTCACATGGGTGATGCCCCCTTGGGGCCCGGGGGCACCACAGGCCTACCAGGGGCACCACCGACCTATCAGGGGTTCCACAGACCTGACAGGGGCACCACCGGCCTGTCAGGAACACCATCGGCATAGCATGAGCACCACTGGTCTGCCAGGGGCACCACAGGTCTTCCAGGGGCACCAAAGGCCTTCCAGGGGCACCACTGGCCTCGCAGGGGCACCTTGGGCCTGTCAAGGGCACCACGGACCTGTCAGGGGCACCTCAGGCTTGTCAGGGCCCAGGGGCACAACAGTCCTTTCAGGAGCCCCACAGGCCTGTCAGGAGCACCACAGGCCTGTCAAGGGCACCAGAAGCCTAGCAGGGGCACCACATGTCTGCCAGGGACACCACAGACCTGCCAGGGGCACCACAGGCTTGCCAGGGGCACCCACTGGCCTCGCAGGGGCACCTTGGGAGTGGGACTGTCAGGGGCATCACGTGGCTGTCGGGGACACTTCAGGCTTGTCAGGAGCACCACAGACCTGTCAGGGCCCAGGGGCACCAGCGGCCTAGCAGGGGCACCACGGCCTCGCAGGGGCACCACCGACCTCGCAGAGGCACCATGGGCCTGTCGCTGGCACTTCAGGCTCGTAAGGAGCACCACAGTCCTTCCAGGGGCACCACAAACCTGCCTGGGGCACCTGCGGCCTAGCAGGGGCACCACAGGCGTGCCAGGGCAAAAACAAATAAATGAAAAATGAAAATAGGGCACCACCAAAATTAAGTGGCCGAAATCAGTTGAGGTTTTAATTTTGGGTATAGGTAGGGGCACTACTTCGATTCATGACCCTCCCCTTGGAGTTTTCCTGGATCCGCTCCTGGTACACTCGTGGGCAGGTTGATGTTCGAGTACTCTTTATCCACCGGGCTCCTATGGCTCAGCATTGGCAGCAGCCGCCTGGTACCGGTAGACTGTGCCGCTTCACTTACTTGTCAAGCGGCACAGCCTACCCACACCGTATGACACCGGTCTGGGTCGGTGGCTGGAAGGCAATGTGGGCCGCCTGTGACGTCAGCGCAGCGGTGAGGGCCGAGCCCGGAGGCATGGCTCGGGTCGGCGCGGCGCGGCGGCTGGCGAGGGCTGGGGAGTGAGGTGGGGTGGGAGCATGGACCATCGCGCGGCTGGGCGAGTGTGGTTAACTTTCGCGTCTCCAGGCGCAAATTGTTCCAGGTCTAACAATTGCGCTAAAGCATTTGTTAAAATACCCTATGCCCAAGACAGCACCTATATCATTTACTTGCTATGCGCATTACGACGCACAAGCATGACATTTTCACGTGGGTCATGTGTGTGAACACACATGACATGACATTGTCACAAGCATGACCTTGGGACAGCCGATAGAACTTATGTCACAGGTGCATCGAGGTGCGGAGCTACATTGTTTATAAAATATAAGTGTTGATGCCTTGGTTGAGCTGATTTGTGTCTATTGTTTCGCACAGCAAACGTCCAGAGACGTGAGAACTGGGGATTATGGGTAGTGCGGCAGCCAACGCCCAATTTAAAGTGAATATTACTGTTGCTCTAATATGTGGTCGCAGCCACCAATAGCTAACCGTTTCAACTAGGAGCAAATAATTCGGGCACTCAGGAGGGTTCGAACCGGGCTCCTCCCACCGGACATTTTACGACACGAGCGTTCATCCACTGAGCTACCGAGAATGATCCCTAACTGCACAAAACGAAATGACATTCGCCCGCTGACCGCCAATGACAGTTGTGTGACATTTGATCGCATTTGACCGCGGAGGGTGGTCACTGGTCTCGGTAGCTCAGTAAATGAACGCTGGCGTCGTAGGGTGACCGGTTGGTGAAGCCCGGTTCGGACCGTCCCGGGTGCGCGACTTATTTGCCCCTTGTTGGAATGGTTTCCTATTGGTGGATGCGACCACATATTAGAGGAACAGTAAGATTTGCTTTAAGTTGGGGCGTTGGCTGCCGCGCTATCCAAAAACCCCAGTTCCCACGTCTCTGGACGATTGCTGTGCGAAACAATAGACACAAAGCAGCTCAATCAAGGCCTTCGCTTATTTGTTATAAATAATGTAGCTCCGCACCTCGATGCACGTGTGACATTAGTTCTGTCGGCTGTCACAATGCCACGCTTAAGTGCGTCGTAATGCGCATAGCAAGTGTGATGATAGGCGCTGTCTTGGGCTAGGGTATCTTAACAAATGCTTTAGCGCCATTGTTAGGTGGAACAATTGGCACCTGGAGACGCGAAACTTAACCACACTCGCCCAGCCACGCGATGGACCGTGCTCCCACCCCACCTCACTCCCCAGCCCTCGCCAGCCGCCGCGCCGCGCCGACCCGAGCCATACCTCCGGGCTCGGCCCTCACCGCTGCGCTGACGTCACAGGCGGCCCACATCGTCTTCCAGCCACCGACCCAGACCGGTGTCATACAGTGTGGGTAGGCTGTGCCGCTTGACAAGTAAGTGAAGCGGCACAGTCTACCGGTACCAGGCGGCTGCTGCCAATGCTGAGCCATAGTAGCACGGTGGATGAAGAGTACTCGAACATCAACCTGCCCACGAGTGTACCAACGCGGCTGCGGAGGCCAGGGGCACGCGTCCATGAGATTAAATTTCTGGACGGGAGTCTCCCCAAGATTTTGGTCGATTTTTGTCACGTTTTTTTTTACCAATTTGAGCATGCTTGCGAACATAAAGTGGCCGAAATCCGAGGCGAAAATGGATTTTGGGGGTAGGTGAGGTTTTGTGCCTCTGGGAACCTGCCCCCCCCCCACTTTCGAAAACGTTCCTACACCTATGGCCATGGCCTGCAAATACCGGTTTGGGCACTCACAACATCGAAAAATGCTTTAATTCGGAGATATGGAATTTCAAACTTGCAGTTTTCGGATTCTAAGGGGCTAATGCATTGAGATGCCCCCTTAGAATTTGTGACGTCAGCGGTGATCTATCGATCTTAAAACCTTATACTAACATCTTTGTAAAGCAGTGGTGGTATATGCTATTTGCGCGCAACATCTGCCGCGAACGCCGCACTTCCAAAATGAAGTCGCTAGGAACAGCGGAGATTCCCAAAAAGTAAGCAAAAGTAAAAGTATAATATCTTGAAAACCGGTGAATATTTTTCGGTGAAAGTTGGTAGATATTCGTTTTTGCTCTTTCTGAATCGAGCGACATCACTTTCATGCCAATTCATTAACTTTTTTGAAGGTGGGAGGGTCCCTTTAAAATCCAGTCCATCAAAGCTCGCCTAATTCAAACCGACATGAGGTTCTTGCAGTCTGTCAAGTGTCCTACATGGCCGACTGGACTGCCAGTATCATGTCTCCGTGTTCTCGCTGGCTGTTCCCTCACGACGTACCCGTCACACTGGCATGTTCCATGTGCCGGGCGGGCGAGTGAAATTTGTGCGTAACGGCTTCCTTTCGCGGTTACCGGAAACATGCCACGCGCTTTTGAAAAAAGCGCCAGGGGCAGGGACTGATTTCTTTTACTCAATACTCACAATCTTTTTTAAATCTCAGGTTTTTAAGTTCGCAAACAGTGAGGGTTTCTACTGATGTCCAATTATTGTCCATAGTTGGGGCAGCGGTGCTATCTACATATTCTTAAACTACGCTGTCTAGTCATTCATCTTCTATAATCGTGCTTCTTTTAAGTGCCCCATAATGCCCCATGTAATCAGGAGATGGCGGCTCTTACTTGTGACTCCGGTGGCGTTCTGTGATGTAATGAGCTCTATGTTAGTCTCCGGCCAGTTATTCTTTCTGACCGGTCCCACATCCGGACAGGTCAGCGGCGCCTCTGTGGGCATAATCAACACCAATCAGTCATTTCAACGTTGCTCAACACCGACAAACTAGCTGAAACCCTAATGCATAGGGCATAGTTACATGCGCATTGTGCATTGTGCAACCTTATGATTATAAGCATATTTAGTGACCGAATCCTCAATAAAATCTGAATAAATAACAGAATAACAAAATTCGGGTGTATTCGATCACAGATCTTCGTCAACCGATGGGCCAGCATGCGTCGCAATTGTAGACATGTCAAACACTTTTTTTGTCACTTCACATGCACAAAAGTAGATATATCCTCAGATAAAGATTTATACATGTTATTGATAATTCTAAAGGTCAGGGGTGTCTAATACAATACAGGAAACATAGATGTGACAATAGTATGTGGGCCTAAGCACGTAAAAAGAAGATTTTAAAGTTCGAACATATTTTGTGAGACGATAAAATAGAGAGCATAATATACTTGTATCCTGCACAAAAATAGAGCACATACTACATTCACAGTACATTCAATCTACGCAAACATTCCGACACAATCGCTTTTTTAACGTTGTGAGATTTTGCCAAATGCTAACCCGCTAACCTACTTTGGAAGTACACTGACAACCAAAACGATTCTCTATTCCCTTTGATCATGGTGTGTCATGCTCCTATAACTCTGCCGTTTTCCTGGCGGAATGCCCTTAAGATACTCAAATGATTCCTCAAATGATTCCTTTTAAGCATATCAGGGGTTTTGGTCTAAAACAACACCCGGATCATTTTCTTCGAACATACCCAAACTATACCGTCATTCTTTAAATACCTCCCTTGAATTCTTCTAATATACCCTAGTGTACAGTCTCTGCCGCTACTGTCAGATACCGTACCTGTGCCGCTCGGCGCCTCCGGCGGTGACCGGTCGGCGGGCCGGGACTGGCCGGCAGGGCGGGCGAGGAGGACGGGCAGTCGCTCCCTGGACGTGTTGCTGACCACTAACCCGCGCCCCGCTGGGCTATTCAGCCATACGCGCCCTGCTGGGGATAGAACCTTAACCCTCGTTTTGGATGTGTTACGATATATAAAGGGAAATCGGACGAGGAAGCTGAGAGTAATGAGACAGTTTCTGAGCAAGTTCTACGACGAATATACCTAGGGCATTATTATTTTCCCTTCTGGGTCTATGTGGGGTCTAATGCAAGAATACATTGAGATCAGTGATGGAAATCACAGAATAATAGGGGAGTGTTACGTGGTATAATGCGAGTATAGTTTGCAAAATATTCCCCTTATACGCTTAGAAGGAATACTAGAGGTTTCGATGTAAGGGTATTTTGGTAGGTTAAAAGGAGTGTACTGTGGGTATCGCAGGGAATAGAACAGGAATCATATTCCATTCCTCTTCGGTACTTACTAGGGTATATTAGAAGAATTCAAGGGAGCTATTTAAAGAACAAGGGTATAGTTTGGGTATATTCGAAGAAATGATCAGGGTGTTGTTTTAGACCAAAACCCCTAATATGCTCAAAAGGAATCAAAAAGGTTCTCAGTGTAGGGTATATTAGAAGAATTTCAGAGTGATATTCAAAGAAAGTGTATTTGGGGTATATTCGGAGAAATGATCAGGGTGTTGTTTTAGACCAATTCCCCTAATATGCCTAAAAGGAATCAAAACAGCTCTCAGTGTAGCTGCCAGGAGGTGCTGTTGTCGTTCAGAACTGGACAACAGTTAAAAATCTTTTTTTTTACGTGCTTAGGCCCACACACTATTGTCACATCTATGTTTCCTGTATTAGACAGCCCTGACCTTTAGAATTATCATTAACATGTATAAATATTTTATCTGAGGATATATCTACTTTTGTGCATGTGAAGTGTCCAAAAAAGTGTTTGACATGTCTACAATTGCGACGCCTGTTGGTATCGGTTGACGAAGATCTGTGATTGAATATACCCGAATTTTGTTATTTTGTCATTTATTCAGATTTTATTGAGGATTCGGTCACTAAATATGCTTATAATCATAATGATGATTTTCCTCACAACGCTTAACTCTTTACATTGTGCAACCTATTGCAAAGATATGTGCGTACCGTAATGCTGGACCATCTGATGTGATATTCACTCTTTCCGCCTTCTCTTCTTGAAAAGAACATATTTCTAAATGTAATATACCTCATTTGCAAATGAGCTTTCTCATTTCGAAATATGTGCACTGTTTGGGCTGAATTAATTTCCAAGCACGCTCAATATATGTAGATGTGCGTGTGATCTACCCACCGACCTGTAGTTGTTGGCGGCACAGTGGTTGTCGGTGAAAATGATGTCGTTTGCGAGGTGAGCTCTGATGTTGATGAAACTGTCGTAGGCTCCGTTGAGTCTGTTGAAACCACACTTGATGCTGAATCATCTGCAAAATAATAATAATAATAATAATAATGTCGTAAAGCTCACGTATGTATGTACAGGTCTCGCGGGTTTTAGCGGTACGTTTTGCACCTAGAAAATTTAGTGTACTTCAAGCTATATCGTCGTCGTCTTAACCCTCGCCCGTAAACGGCGATCTGCCACCTTCGCCCATGCAGGGGGGGTTGGTGCGACCCCCCCCCCCCTTGGCGTTTGAAAACGGAGCGTCGTAGAGCTTAGCGGAAAAAACCAACGGATTGCTCTCGCCGAGATCTCGCGATTGGTGGTCTATTTTTTGGTCCTAGGTCAACATTTGACCTACTTTTGACCGGTCAAAGGTCAAATTTTCGGAAAAATAGATTTTTTTCAAATTTTCCGCGGCGATTGCGGCAAAACGGTGGGAGATATCGACTTGAAACCTTCACTATCGTGTTCCTTGATCAATTCTCTATCGTTTGGTATGTATTTCGTTTCCCTAGCTCTAATAATGGCGCGTTGGGAGCGCCGGAAGTCGGCAAGGTCACAGTCGGCGGCAGAAATTCGAAAAATAAAAATTAAAATTTTTGAAATCTGATTGTATTTTTGGATTTGGGATGTCCATTTGCTCCCTATAGAAGCTAATATTGCTGCATATTCCCATTGAGGTGACAAGAATTAGCAAAATAGTGGTTCGGGCGCTTTTCAAAAATAGTACCGGACGCTGTTCTTCTTGTGACGTCATAGCTCCGTGACCTGACCTGACCCGGTCAAGTTTCTTATACCATATGATAGCCAATACTTGCCCCAACATGCATGGGAAGTTTCATCACGATCCATCAACCGATGTCCGTACCACCGGCAGGAAACCGCGGGCGTTGGCACTCAGTTTGTGAAAATCCGGCCGGAGGCTGTTCCCTTTGTGACGTCATAACTCCGTGACCTGGCATGACCCGGTCAAATTTTTTTTTATCAAAAGATGCGCAAGGCTTGCCCCATAAGGTACCCAAAATTTGGCGGCGCTGCGCGCCGCCGTTTTTGTACTATTTCCGAAAAACCTCAGGGGGGGGGGGTTGCACCAACCCCCCCCCTACATGAGCGAGGGTTAACCTTCCAGGCGGTGGGGGGGGGGGCAATTTTTTGCCCCCCCCCCCTTTAGTTTTTTCGATATATCTCGAGAACCGCTGCGCCGATCGTCACCAAACTTTCAGTACCCTCCCGGGAGCATCTAGCGCACATGGTGACCAAAAATTTTTCCAAAGGCTACGATAGGTTGGCCGCTAATGACGTCAGAGTGACGTCATTTTTGCCATTTTCGACCCAAAAAAAGGTTTCGCGGGAAGAGCTGTCAGGCCTACAGCTTTAGAGATACAGAAAAATGTTTTAGACATAAAAGGTGTGGAATTAAAAGAGCTACAAAACTGCTATTTCGGTTTTTCGAATTTTTTGGATTTTGACCCCAAAAAATCAAAAAATAGATTTTTTGAATATAATAGCCAAAAAATCCAAAAAGTTTTTTGAATTTCGAAAAACCCGGAATATATGTGATAGTCCCTACCACCTTCTATATACATACTAAATTTGAGATCGATACCTCTTTTTTTGGCCAAGTTATAGCGAAAAAACTGTTCAAAATTGATGACGTCAAATTTTCAAACTCAATTTTTAGTAATTCTAGACCTCGTAGCGCAAAACAAAGACCACCATTAGACTCCCCTTGACGAGCTGCATCGAATCGATACCCATTTTATGCAAAAATATCAACTTTGAAATTTGACCTTTTTTGACCTGACCTTGACCTGACCTCCACCAGAAAGTGACCTAAACCGTACCTGATGGTCTTGTAACCAACACCATTGAGTTGGAAATGAAAAACTGGCCATAAAACATGCATCGCATAACCTTAGTAAAGTTGGGCTCATGTGGTGACCCTTGGTGACCTTTGGTGACCTGACCTGTGACCTGACCTGGTATGACCAGTGACCTCTAATAGCAACATATTTACTAGACAACTGGCGCCTTATCGCTGATTTTCGACAAAATGCGTTTTACTCGGTGTTGTAGCGCTTTCCCTAGAAGCCCCGTGAACGGTGAAACATTTTATCTTTGACCTGACCTTTGACGTCATCGGTGACCCCGAGGTCAATGAAATTTGGTTTCCTTCGACAAATTTGACAGGGCTATCGAACGCCGTTTGAATTTTCCGGATCCGTCCAGTAGTTTCGGAGATACGGGGGGGGGGGCAAAAAAGTGCCCCCCCCCCACCGCGCGGAAGGTGGCTGGTAGGCCCACCGCCTGCCGGGTTAAGCTTTTAAGTGTTGAAGATGCGATCGACTTGTTGGGTAACAAGCCGGCCATGATCGTGTAAAATGGCTTCATCGTAGATCGATTAGTTTCTGAGATATAACCGGAAATGTAAAGTGCAAAACCTACCGCTTAATTTCGCGAGACCTGTACACTACATACCTACACACATGTCCACTGCCGCGCTGCCGCAGGTCCCCGACCTAGGATAGCCTCACATGACTAGACCTGGTCGGAAGCCTTCACGAGCCCGAAGGAAAACACCCACATCGCCCTGTCGCTCCCGGGTATAAACGGCTCCTTCGGCCCTGGCCCGACACTCGACAGGACATCCTTCTTAGAGCAGGGTGATATCCCGGCAGTCACATTTTACAGGATCAGTTCTGAAGACGCGGCTCCCCAAAGTTTGGTCGCGGAAGGCTCAGCGGCAGGGCGGCTGACCCGGTCCGCCCTGCGACAGAGGCCCTTTGCTCCGCTAGCTACGAACTACAGGCATTCTACGCCGCAATGCATGTGGTGGTATTCACAGAGGCTCGGACCGGTTTCCACCTCCAGGTGACACGCAGCAGGGTCAGGGGTCAAGGAAAGGTCATCAAAAGGCGGACAGCAATCGACAGTCCTGTGAAGCGTGCAGTTGCCCCCCCCCCCCCCCGCCCTCCCCGCACGTGTCCGCACGTGATCGCCCAGACGACGGTGACAGAGGGCCTATCGGGCTTGACCGCGGTGAAGGTCATTTATGTGGCCAGCGGGTCGGGTCAGGGTGGCTCGGCCGATTGTGACCGCCGCAGCCTTAGCTGGGTTCCAGCAGCGGCCAGGAGGCGAGCAAGTGAACTGCACTTTATGTTCTGTTCAGCGTGATTTTGCTTTGTAAGCATTGTTGTATGGTTTGTCACTTTATAAAAAAATGGAGTTGCCTAGAATATGGCGTGTTTCTATTGCTGTAAGTGTAAAAATGTGTGCCGCGCTACAACGGCAAACGGCAATCGAAAACAGAGATGCCAATCGGATACCAACTTTTTGGTATAGCGATATCGATCCAATACCAATTTGGTATGTTGTACCGGTCCCACTTGAAGTTTTCACAAATGCTTCATAAAATTGTGTTACAATTGTGCGTTTAATGTGGCGCTTTAGATGCAATAGTACGTATATGAATTTGACTGATCGAATCGTACAACATCTCGATGTTTCGTATTGCTGTTTTTTGCGTTTTTACATGACTTGGCTGAAGAAGGCAGCCGAAATGCTTTTGAAAGCTTCTATTGAAACAATAAGGTGGTGTCAGAGAAACGTTTTATACATTTTTGCACAATAAAACTTGGAAAGGAAAATGGCGAAAATGGCACTTATGTACCGTAATGTAATGTAATGTATTTAATGAGACAATCCTCGATGTACTCGGGGCTATTACAGTCTCAGTTATGTAGTACAAAGCATGCAACATATGTACACAGCATTTCCTGCCCTATCATAAACCACGCCTAGGTTGCTGTAAAATATAGCACATCTTATACACACACGAGACGAATCATCCACATTTAACAACAATCGCTCGATAGTCATTGCTCTAATAGTTCGGACATCGGACCACGTCACTCTTGCCCAGTCACGGTGCGACTGTCACATAGGTGGCTTACTAAGTGACTCCGGAAAGCTGGCGTCGAGCGTAACGTCAGATCATGTGGCAGCGCATTATACTGGCGAGGTGCACGACAGCAGAAACGCCTTCGTCCCATCTCTGTATGTGACATTGGTACGTACAATGTGTTGTTTTGTCTAGTATTGCGGTCACGGGTCTCTGAGCTTTTAATGAGATTTTCAGCCAGTGCTTCAGGTTCGCCTGCGCGACGTACTCTATGAACCATGCACATAGTGTGGTACTGGACGAGCTCATTAGCTTTCAACCAACCCAAACGTTGAAGCAGATCGGACACATGGTCAAATTTCTTGCGACGGAAAATGACTTTGGCGGCATAATTGATCACTTTCTGAATCCGAAGAAGATTTTTGTTTGTGGTATTACCATAAACGGATAAACAGTAGCGGATATGAGATAAAACTAAGGCATCCACTAGAATAGAAATGGTAGATGGCGGTAAATGGCCCCTCAATTGCGACAATCCGGTAAGAATTCCGAAACAACGGTGCACAACAACAGAAACATGAGTGTCCCAGCTAAGGGCACAGTCAAAATGAACTCCAAGATTCCTCGCTTCGGAAACAGGAGTCAAATTACAATTATTAAATTTTACAACATAGCTGGAAATGTTTCGCAAATTCTGTGGGCTACCTAACAACATTAATTGAGTTTTCTCAGAATTAAGTTTGAGCCCGTTAGCTCGGAACCATGACCCCAGAGATTCCAACACTTGTTCCAGCCTGCTAACAACAAGATTGAATTCCGCCTTTTTACCACTGACTAAAATTTGTGTGTCATCTGCATACTGCACGATCATCGCATCATCAGCAAATAGACTGAGATCGTTTGCAAAAATGCAGTAAAGCAATGGACCTAGCGCTGAGCCCTGAAATACACCGATATTATTAGGGAGCGGCTTGGAGCATCGGAGGTTTCCCAAGCTGTCAGAAAATGTGACACTTTGCATATGGCCCATAAGGTAGCTTGAAAACCATGAGACATCAATCCCATGTAGCTGTAATTTTGTTAGGAGTTTGGAGTGGTCAATTACGTCAAAGCATTTACTTAGATCAAGCATGCACAGGAATGAAAGCTCTCCTCGATCATTAGCGGAGAGGATATAATCAGAGACGGTCAGCAGAGCTGTTTCGGTTGAATGGCGTGGACGAAAACCATGTTGAGTAGAGGAAAGAAGATGATTACTAGAAACATAACTGTAAACTTGCTGGTGAACGGCTCGTTCTACGATTTTGGCGATCACGGGAACTACCGAAATCGGTCTATAACTGGATGGTTTAGAGGATTCTCCTGACTTAAAAATTGGAGAAACAAGTGAATGCTTCCAAGAAGAAGGTACTTCAGATAGAGAAATACTAGAATTGACAATGTGCAGGAGCACATTGCCAATTGCAGCAAAAGATATACGGATCATGTGGATATTGATGCCATCCTGGCCACTGGCAGATGATCCGCTCATCTGAAATATCACATCACGCAGCTCTGGGAGAGTCAGTGGGGTGAGCTTAAATGCACAGGCACCCACCCGCGGTAGGCGACATGGGAGGTCAGGGGTCGGCCCTGAGTTCCTTGCCTCGCTCGCCGCTCGTGGGCCAACGCTAACAAAATATTCATTCAGCTGATCAGCCGTTGCTGTAGGTAAATTTCTATCAGCCTGTTTTGTGCCCACAACAGACCTTATTGCTCGCCATGTGGAATTTGGACCTCCATCATTGATCCGCCGCTGAATGTCTAGCCGGATGTCGCGTCTGATGGCCGATCGTACAGCGCGATTCAGATTTTTGTACTCAGATGAGGTATGACCGCCGGTGGCGAGTGCTGCACGGCGGCAACGCATGAGCTCTCTGTTTATCGCGTGTTTTATCGCGTGTGTTTATCGCGAAGGAAGAAAGAAGTGAACCTGGACCCAGATAGGGAAGAGTGGGGCACATTCGTGCACGGGGCACATTCGTTTTCAGAAGTTTATGGGAACACGAGTGACTGCACGAGCTAAAGGTAAATTATGAAAATATGTCTATCATTGCCGCCCTTCGTTCACTGTAGAAGACAACACTGTATCTGCTGTTATGCTTGATAAAAACGCAAATTTGTAATATTCGTGCGCTTTCCAAACTGTTCTCATGTCAACCATTTTCGTGATCCTGACTCGGAAATGTGGTTTAACTTTTCAAAATTGGGGGCGAAGAAGCTCACTTTATTCACGGAACTGCTGCAAACTTGTTTGTTGAAAAACTGTCATTTTTTCAATAACAAATTTTGAAATATATTACAAACAACGTTGTGGGGCAGGTTCGTGCACGCACTGCCTAGGGGCACATTCCTGCATATTCTTTTTCCGTTTTTGCGATTTATGACTTTATCTGTAGTAGTGACGCTCGCCTGACTTAGTCTCGGCTGCTTGCGACGTCGTGACAAGTAATTCTCGTGACCTTGGAGAGGTCACGGAAGCAGGTCGATAGCCGGCAGTTGGCACATTCTTGTTGGCCAGCCCATTCTTTCTACCAGTGCTTTCCGCGATAACTTATTTTCGGACCTGCGATAACGATAAAACGATAAGAAAGGTTTGCGACAACGATAAACGATAAACGATAAAAAAAATCAAAAAATTAACAGCGATTGCGATAAAACGATAAAACGATAACGTTGATTGCTTTTTAATAGCGATAACGAAACGATAAACGATAAAGCGATGACGATAATTGTTTTTTAACAGTGATAACGCAACTATAAACGATACAACGATAACGATAATTGTTTTTAACAGCGATAACAAAAGCCATAAGAAATACAGCTTAACCCTCGCCGGCACAGGGGGGGTTGATGCAACCCCCTAAGGTTTTTCGCGAATAACTCGCGTAAAAAGCGGCCGATCGCAACGAAACGTTCAGTACCCTCGCATTGATTATTTTTACGCCTACCCTGAAAATTTCATGACCCTGACCTAAATGACCTTTGACCTGTGACCTACTTTCCGAGACCATGTTTGGCCGGAATCGCGATTCGGCGTTTGTCGGCTCGCATTAGCCGCGCGTTTGCAAGCTTTTCGTGGTTTCAAACGTTCAAACATGTGATTTGATGTTGCTCCCATACATTAGGGTGGATGTCAAGGTCACCTGAAGGTCAGGTCAGGTCATTGACCTTTGGTGACCTCGGTTCACTTTTTCGAGTTTTACATGTTTCTAGGCTAGTTTTTGGAGCTGATTTCGAATTTAGCAGCCATTTGAACATTTACGAAGTAGTTTCGGTGCCTTTGTAACATGTTACGAAGCTGTCAGAGGCGGTTGACACGTATTACGAATACCCGTCACGACCCCTACTGGTTGACCTGACCTGACCTGACCCGACCAGGTCTAAATGCTTTAAGACATCATCTTTGATCAAAACTAACACGATATTCGTGGTCAGCACCCCGGAAAAACCCATAGCAGACACACTTTACGACTTTCTAACAGGTCCCGATTTTTCCGATTTTCGGGTAATTGACCTGACCTGGAAGGTCACCCGATGACCTAGGACCTTAAAATTGGACATCATGGGCTTCCTCTCGTGACGGGCAACACGTTCGTTTTTTTCCGCGAAGCTCTAGCTCGATCAGGGGCCAAACACGAGGGGGGGTCGTCCCCCTTGTGCCGTCGAAGGACGCAAAATGGCCTGTGCCGGCGAGGGTTAAATAAGTGTACTTAACCCGCGCACCGACGGGGGGGCGGGTATTCGCCCCCCCCCCCCCTGAGGTTTTTCGCAAATAGCGGTACGACTATTCCCTCATCAATTTTACACATGGTGTGCAAGTTTGAACCTCCTACCTTTTAAGGTCAGGTCACCAGGTCACTTTGAATGACCCAGCCTCAAGTCACTTTTTTGCAACTTTGTCACCGTGCCAGAGCTACAGTAGATGTCGGAGGCCTTTGAAAGCCGCAGGATGTTATAAGGTCATTAGTAGCTACAATTTGTATATCTCGGAATTTTGATATCGGTGACCTAAGGTCAGGTCAATTTCGCGACCTCCCCATTATAAGTCAATGGGGGAAAAATCAACTCCCTATTTTTACCACTAAAACGGGTCGGAATGGCCCCATATACCATATGTCGCCGCCGTAGCGGCTCCAGTGTGTTATGGCACGCGCCATTTTGCATATTTTCACGCAGTCGGAATTTCGCCGGTGCTATTGTTGTCGTGTGAATGAACTCGTTGAAATTAGAAGGAAAAAATGGCGGACAATATAGATTGATCGATTCGGAACAAGTTTAATTCGACTTCCGTATCATTCGGATTTTGCTTATTCGTAACTTTACCAGTCTCCGGGCCGGATTCGATTCGTTCGCAACATTTTTTGGTCCTCCGGGTCGTGGATAACGTAATTTGTGTGTCGTCTCGTTCGCTCTAACGTAATGTTCACGAATAACGTAGCCTTTGAGCGTTATATCGTCGTTCGCTCTAACGTCATTATCGTGAATTCAGTTACGTTTTGAGTTTCGCATCGTTCGCACTTAACGTAATGACCACAGATAACGTAACGTTCCGCGCATTGCATGGCTTCTAAGCATAACAACGTATGCTCTGAATGATCGTGCTGCTCAACATCAGCAAATAATCAACATGGATCAATCACCCGAAGCAGCAAGATTGAAGCGGATCCGAGCAAACAAGAAGTCGTGTTTGACACGCATCTGCAATCGAGCCGAGAATCTGATCGCAGTTCGAGGCAGTCGTACCATTCTCCAAGAGCTGCTCGGTGATATTGACCGTGCAATGGACACAGTGACGGACTCCAATGAGTCATACTTGCTGGTATTGACGGACGAGGAAGAGAAATCGAAGGCAAACGAATACATGATTGAAATCGAAGCGCAGCGGAACAGTATCGTTCAAAAGATAATGACTTACCTTCAATCGAGATCTGACGAGGCCGCTTCTGAAGCTGGTGCAGCGTCGTCCCATCGTTCGACGGCAGCTGTGGCTCAGTCACATGAGGCTGTGATTCAGGCCCGTCTGACCGCCTTGAAGAGCCGCCAGGAAGAAAAACGTCTTCAGTGCGAAAAGGAATTTAACCTGAAGATTCAGGCGGCTAGAGAAGCGGCTGAAACAGCCGAACTTGAAGCTCGACTGCGGCAAGAAGCCATTGAGTCAGGGACAGTCAATCTGGATAGGACTGATGACATCAGAGACGAAGCTGCTGTTGCCGATTGTGAAGGTGAGCATGAACGCGCGAACGTTGGTGAAAACAACCTGAGAACAGCAGACTGGATCAGGAGGCTGAACGGTCCTGAGGCCTCACCAGCTCAACAGAGAGAGACGACAGCGCGCCACACCGAGCTCCACAGCGTGCCGCGCATAGCACTGCCGAAGTTCTCGGGTGAGCCTCTGGAGTGGCCAAAGTGGATTGGTCTTTTCGAGGCGCTGATTCACAAGCAACCAGGGCTGTCAAACGCAGAGAAAATCGTTCATCTACAGTCGGCAGTCACTGGTCCGGCGCAGAAAACAATCGAAGGGATGCTATACGATGGCGAGCTCTACCCGCAGGCGCTACAAGCTCTCCAAAGTCGATTCGACAGGAGTGACGACATCGTTTTTGCACACCTGAGGGCTGTTTTCGAGAGCCAGCCTCTGAAGCACCTCGACGCAGCAGCCCTAGAAAAGTTTCAAGCTCGTCTCCACTCGGCGGTTACGACTCTCCAATCGCTCGGCTATCATGGTGACGTCACGAGCCGCGAGAACTTGCGACGGGCAGTCGTGAAGCTGCCGATTCAACTCCGTCACGAGTGGGGAAAACGAGCAGTAGAGCTGGAGCCAAGGCAAGTCACACTGTCGGATTTGGATGACTGGCTAGCTCTACAAGTCCGGATATTGCTCAGCAGCTCAATGTCTGAGCGTGAAGGAAACAGCGGCATCAGCTCAGCGGCAGACAGTCAGCGCCGACCGCCGGCGTCGCGTCAGAGGCATGGATCGAGTGCGCGTTCGGCTCTCGCCACGGTGGCCACTCAGCATGGCTCCCAGCCGGCGTGCCCCCTCTGCAATCGCCGACACAGCTTGGCTCGCTGCAATGCATTTGCCCAAAAGTCGGTGTCGGAACGAGCTCGATACATCGCTGACAATGACAGATGTTTTCGCTGCTTGGAGACGGGACACATCTCGAGAAGGTGCCCGTCCACATCTGTCCAACAGTGCAGTTCTGCCGGCTGTGGAGGCAGACACCACCAGTTACTACATGGCAGCCAGCGTGTTTTCGAGCGTCGTGGAACGGAGCAGGCTGCCGCGCTCGAGCAAACCCAACATATGGATCCAGCAGAGCAGCACTCAACTAATCGCACGATCGGAGCCGCGCTGAATGCGACCTGCAGAACGTCTACACTTCTTCAAGTCGTACCAGTGCGTGTGTACGGGCCAGACGGCGAGTACAGTGACACGCACGCACTACTGGACGCCGGAGCACAAACCTCTCTCTGCACCGATCGGCTGAGGCAGCGCCTGGGTATCATCGGAGAACGCCAGGAGCTGCATCTCAACAACGTCGAAGGGGCCGGCGAGAAGAGAACTGTGCACCGATTTGAACTGCAGGTATCGCCAATGTCGGATGGAAACGGAAGAGCGGATATTACCGTACAAGAGGTATATTCCGTTCCTAAGCTGAACGTGCAGCCGCAAACAATCGACTGGAGTCGGCGACACGAGTGGCTCCATCTCTCGGATCTCGACATTCCAGACACTAGTGACAAGCCGATCGAACTACTGTTAGGCGCTAACGTCACTGAAGCAATAGTGCAGCACGAGGCACGCGTTGGTAGGCCAGGCCAGCCAGTGGCCGTTCGTACAGCCTTTGGTTGGTGTCTAAGCGGCAACATCACACAGCTGGTCTCGCCTGGTGCTCGTCACGTCATGCACATGGCACGAGTTGACACTCGAGAAGAAGAGTTGAACTCTCTGGTGAAGGAATGGTGGTCCACCGAGTCCTTCGGCACCAAATTCAGCGAGAACGTCGCCTCATCAGCTGAAGATAGGCGCGCGGAGAAGCTGCTCGCTGAAACGACGAAATGGCGCGGGGACAGGTACGAGACCGGTCTACTGTGGAGATCAGACGACGTCTCCATGCCAGACAACTACACAGCAGCACTGAATCGGCTTGAGAGCACGGAAAAAAGACTTCTCCGCCAACCAGGGACGGCAGCTGCATACAAAGATACCTTTCGACAGTATCTGGACAAGGGATACGCTCGAATGCTCTGCCCAGAAGAACTCGAGAGAGCAGACAAGAAACGATGGTTCCTGCCGCACCATGCAGTGGTCAACCAAAACAAGCCAGGAAAGATCCGTGTGGTATTCGATGCTGCAGCCAGCTACAGAGGAACGTCTTTGAACAGTCAGCTTCTCACTGGCCCTGACTTCCTTCAGACGATTCCCGGCGTTCTTCTGAGATTCAGGGAGCAACAAGTCGGCGTTTCGGCCGATATCGAACAGATGTACCATCAGGTGGCGGCAGTGAAGGACGATCAGCCGGCACTCAGCTTTCTTTGGCGAGATTTGGACACCACCCGGCCTCCTGATGTGTACCAAATGGACCGTATTATCTTTGGAGCCCGGTGCTCACCGGCTTCGGCATCGTATGCTCTTCGCAAGACCGCCAATGACATGGCGGCTGACACTGACTCGGACAGAGCGGCGACAGAAGCGGTCCTCTGCAACTTCTATATGGACGACTTCCTCAGCTCGGAGCCAAATAGCGACTCGGCTATTTCTAGCCTCACAGCAGTGACAGCACTCGTATTTCGAGGAGGCTTCAGACTCACCAAATGGCTCAGCAATGCTCGTGACGTCCTCGCCGCTGTGCCAGAGTCCGAGCGTACGCCATCAGCGGCAGATCTGACCGTGCAGCTGCCGACAGAACGCATCCTCGGTTTGCTGTGGGACGCAGAGACTGACCTGCTAAGGCTGCATGTTCATCACCGAACTGTGCCTCCTACAAAACGGGGTATCCTTCAGATGGCTGCCTCCATCTACGATCCACTCGGATTCGCCTCTCCATTCACTCTTCTCGCAAGAATCGTGATGCAGAAGCTGTGGGCACTGAAGCTCGACTGGGACTGTGAGCTCACAGGAGCGACGGCGGAGGAATGGACTCGTTGGACGGGAGAATTGGCGTGCCTAGAAGCACTCACAGTTCCTCGGAGCTTCAAAGCATGCGACTCACCTGCACATGATCGGCAACTTCACATATTTTGTGATGCTTCCGAGCTCGCTTTCGGGGCCGTGGCCTACCTCAGAGAGACATCGGCTGACGGCACTGTGTCTGTCTCTTTCGTCATGAGCAAGACTCGAGTCGCTCCATTAAAGAAGATGACTATCGTTCGGCTTGAAACTCAAGCGGCTGTGCTAGCCGTTCGACTGGCAGACGCCATCAGAAGAGAACTGAAGCTCGCAATTGATGGAGTCAACTTTTGGAGCGACAGTATGGTGGTTCTCCAATACATCAACAACGAAAGCAGACGCTTCCACACGTTCATCGCCAACCGAATAGCAGAGATTCGCCAAGGCTCAGAACCATCGCGGTGGCGGCATGTCCCAGGATACCTAAACCCGGCGGACGACTGCTCGCGGGGTCTGCCGGCTTCTCAGTTGACACCGGATAGCCGCTGGATTCAAGGACCTGCCTTCCTTCGCCAGCCGCCGGATCAATGGCCTTCAGAGGTTCGCCAAAAGGCCATAAACGATGGTGATCCCGAGGTCAGGGTCGTGAATCTCACCTCCACTGATCTCAGCACAGGGATTGTTCTCCCTGACCCCAGCAGATTCTCAAGCTGGACTCGCTACAAACGCTCCGTCGCCTGGCTGATGCGGTTTCTCTGCAACTTCGTGGCCAGACACGGCTCTCAAGAAGAGCAAGAATGGCGCCGTGCTGGCACGCTCTCGGTGACAGAGTTGAACGATGCAGAAAACCTTATTCTGCGCAAGATGCAAAATGATCAGTATCATCAGGAACTGATCGACCTGAAGAACGGCAGATCGGTCTCTAGCAAGAGTAGTCTGCTGGCACTCTCACCCTGGCTGGATGAAGACGGTGTCATTCGGGTCGGTGGTCAGCTCGTCAACGCACCACTCCCAGCCACGGCTCGCCATCCAGTGATCCTGTCTCGCAGCAGTGAAGTGACTCGATTAGTAGTCACGCACTTCCACAGCCAGCTTCTGCACGCTGGCGCCGAACACGTCATCAATGAAGCCAGACAGCTGTACTGGATCCCCAGGGCACGGGCGACAGTGCGGAAGATCCTGTCAGCCTGCCCGCTCTGTCGACGAAGACGAGCCCAGCCTCAAACGCCAAGAATGGCTGCGCTTCCGAAAGCGCGCTTAGCTGTGACACACCCATTCTGCAACGTCGGCATCGATTACTTCGGCCCGATACTCACCAAAGTAGGCAGGAAGACGGAGAAGCGATACTGTCTGCTGGTGACATGTATGTCTACCAGAGCAGTCCACCTCGAACTATCGACATCTTTAAGCACCGAGTCGTTCCTCATGGCCTTCCAGCGTTTCGTCGCTCGTCGCGGTAGGCCAGCTTCGGTGTACTCGGATAACGGAACCAACTTCCGCCGAGGGGAAGCTGAACTCCGACGTCTTCTAACCGGCCTAAATCAAGGCTGCATCAGTGATCGGCTCGCCCAAGACAATATCCGCTGGTTTTTCAATCCTCCCACCGCATGCCATATGGGAGGTATTTGGGAGCGAATGGTGGCAACCGTGAAACGAGCACTCCGAGTAGTCCTTGGAAACTTCATCGTTCATGAAGAAGCTCTACTGACCGCTATCGCAGAAGTAGAGGCAGTCATCAACAGTCGACCTTTGACGCACGTCAGCTCAGAGGCCAGTGACTTTGAAGCGCTCACTCCCAGTCACATCCTTCTCGGCAGACCGGCGTGTCTCTTGCCGTCTCAGCTCAGTGACTCATCACGCATGAATGTCAGGAGTCACTGGCGGCAAGCACGAGCCATAGCCACACAGTTCTGGCGAAGATGGCTCAGGGAATACGTCCCCACCCTCGTTCAGCGCACCAAATGGACGTCAGACGTTCGGAACCTGCGCGTCGGAGACTTGGTGCTGCTAGCCGGCGACGACACGCCAAAGGGATTGTGGCCGCTGGCTCGAGTCGCTCAGGTGTACCCTGGACCCGATGGTCGTGTCCGTTCTGTGGATATAGTGACCGCTAGAGGACGTCTCCGCCGTCCTGCTAGCAAAGTGTGTCTCCTCGAGGGGAGTGATGATGATGGTGATTAGTGGTGCAACTGCGCTCTGCCCAGTGTGTGTATCGATGGGCATGGTGCCAAGGGTGACGACGGGTCACTCTTGGGGGGGAGGATGTCGCCGCCGTAGCGGCTCCAGTGTGTTATGGCACGCGCCATTTTGCATATTTTCACGCAGTCGGAATTTCGCCGGTGCTATTGTTGTCGTGTGAATGAACTCGTTGAAATTAGAAGGAAAAAATGGCGGACAATATAGATTGATCGATTCGGAACAAGTTTAATTCGACTTCCGTATCATTCGGATTTTGCTTATTCGTAACTTTACTGGTCGATCGGGTCGGATTCGATTCGTTCGCAACACCATACATGACTTCATATACGATCAACCTTCACTACCTTGAGGTCTGTTTTGCTGTTGGGCAGCTGTGAGGTCATGTGACGTCGTCAAAGGTCACCAAAGGTTTTTGGCCAATAACTCCGTACAGGAACAAGATACAGCCGCGTGGATGGTCTCATTGTGTTCAGCTCGTCAAGACGCATCGAATGATATACATGTTGACCTCGAGGTCACGTGACCTGAGGTCAACCTTTGACCTTGACCTTTCGAGGTCAACATATATATATATATCATTCGATGCGGATTGACGAGAGGATCACGATGATGCCCTTAGTTTGTTCCTATCTTGACTAATTCGAAAGTTATTCGAGAAAAACTCTATCCATATCTAGCACCGCCATTTTGACTTTTTCGATCCCTGTGACGTCATCTTTGACCTGACCTGAAAATGACCTTGTAAAAATTGTAGATCTGACCGTGCGTATCCGATGCCGTTTACCGCTTGTCGCTATCTTGCTTCGTTCTCGAGATCTCGGGGGGGGGGCGGTCATCCGCCCCCCCGTCGGTGCGAAGTTGGCGCAGACCCCCGTCGGTGCGCGGGTTAAAGTTTATTTGCTGATCTATACACTTAGCAGATGGCAGCAGTTTGCGCACACATACTGTCGCGCGGCATACCTACACTGTCGATCGTCTTCCATTTTTCCATCATCCCGTTTTACATTTTATCGTTTATCGTTCATAATTTTTGAAACTTGCGATAAGTGGATGAGCGATTATTTTGAAGATTTAGCGATAAACGATAACGACCAGTATAACGCCTTTTGGGGCGACTAACGGAGCGAGCGAGAGGGTGGGCCTTGCACGTGCGAAATTGCGAGGGGGTACAGTCACCAGCACTTGCTACTAATCACCTCGTTTTTGTTCAGTAGTTTGAAGACCGATCAATTCTCAGTCGCGCAAGATACGTCAAACGGTCCGTTTGGTCCTCCGATTTTCGAATACCTAACTTCTTTTTGTATATTCAAAGCATTTTGGGATGGGGAGCCAAAAAACCTCTTTTCTGCCCTAAAGTGTGCCCCAAGAAGTCGTAGAACCTAGCCCCGCCTCTGATCCACAGACCACTAGTGCCATCTCTTGTCAGCCGAACAAGCCGTAGAAGTAAATAATGTCACGTGACCTTTGCACACGCTACAATTACTACGCAGCTGTAGTGGGGGAAGCGGGGCGGAGGCGTGGAGAGGGACGCGATCGGTCGGCTGGGGTCAGGTCGCCGAGGTCAGAGGTCATCCGCCGGAGGCTGTTTAAGCGGTTGGGCCGTGTGGGCTGGGACCTGCGGAGTGGGGAGCGCCTGGACCTGTCTGGAAACAAGCCCTACAGGCTACAACGCTGTGACAGTCGAGAATATTGTGAGGAAAGAGAGAGAGGGGGAGAGGGAGAGAGAGAGGAGAGAGAGAAAGAGAGAGAGGAGAGAGAGGGGGAGAGGGAGAGAGAGAGAAAGAGAGAGAGGAGAGAGAGAGAAAGAGAGAGGAGAGAGAGGGAGAGAGAGAAAGAGAGAGAAAGAGAGAGGGAGCGAGAGAGAAAAAGAAAGAGAGAGAGAGAGAAAGAGAGAGAGAGAGAAAGAGCAAGAGAGAGAGAGAGAGAGAGAGAGAGAGAGAGAGAGAGAGCGAGTGCGAGAGAGAGAGAGGCAGTGCGAGAGAGAGAGAGAGAGCGAGAGAGAGCAAGAGAGAGCGAGAGAGAGCAAGAGAGAGAGAGAGAGAGAGAGAGAGAGAGAGAGAGAGAGAGAGAGAGAGAGAGAGAGAGAGAGAGAGAGAGAGAGAGAGAGAGAGAGAGAGAGCTAAGAAAGACTGGAGAGAAGGGATAAGGACGGGATGAGAGAAAAGAGAGACAGAAAAGGAAAACCAGAGAGGGTAAAATGAGAAAGAGGGCAATGGGTAAGAGGGAGAGAGAGAGGAAATATTTAGTTGTGTCAGCTTGTTTCACATGTAAAATGTAAATTTGTTTTCCATCATTACAGGTTCGGATTGGAAATTAAATCTTAACATCCTTATGATAAACACACGTTGACGGGATGCAGTAGCGGCGGAGCACCTTCAATTAAGGGGGGGGGGGGCACTGCCGACTTTTGGTCCTATTATTTCCATGCAACGCACATAGGGCTAATGTTGAAATGCCAAAAGCAAAGGGGGGCACGGTGCCCCGGTGCCCTCCCCGTTACGCCGCCTATGACTGGATGGGGACGCTTTTATTGTCGTCATTGGGAGCTCGGCACTAATGGGGTCTGGGGATGATGTTGAAGGTTTCGCAAATGTTTCATAAAAGAGATGCTATTTTTTTGCACAGCCTATTAAACATTTTTTTTTACGTTTGCTATGAAAATGTTAGGCCCAGTTCCTTCAAGATCAGGTCTACGACTCCACTGCTTACAACAGGAGCTAGCTAACATAACATTAACCCGCGCCGTGTTGGTGGCATGAACTTTCCGTGGCGACACGCGGTAAGCGACAATCGAAAGAGCGTCAAAAATAAGGAGGAAAACGCTCGGTCATTTTAAGGTCAGGTCAAAGGTCAGGTCACCAGGGTTCATCAAAGGTCAAATTTTGTTGATTTCAACGATTTTGAACACCCGACGGCAACCTCGGGAACCAATATAGCTACAGCGCCGCGGAAAAGCGCATTCGATAGCTCTTTTAACGCTCTTTCGCCAACATGTCCTCAAATTTGACCACAGACCAACGGTTTAGCCCCCAGACGGCACCGCTCTGATTGACCTCAAATTTGACCTCAGATTAACGGTGTTTTCACCGCTCTAGCACGTCTCTGTCAAAAGTAAAAAAAAACTGCTGAAGACCTTTTATGTCCTAAAATGACCTCAGGGGCACACACAGGGGTCAAATGTGCAATTTTCCACTTCAGTGTGTCATGTTTACCTATGGACCGATGTTTGAGAGGGTGTAGAGCGAAATTCGTCCAAGAGGCGCATTTCAATTTTCTCCCATTGACTTATACATAATGGAGCAGTCGCAATATTGACCTGAACTTAGGTCACAGACATAAAAAATCCGAGGTATCCATTTTATACATGCTGTTACCCTAAGCAATTACTGAAAGTTTTAAAGTGATCGCTCAGTCGGTGTAGCTACAGCGAGCTTTCGATTTTTTTTTCTTAGGTAAGGTGACTTGACGTTACCTGGTGACCTGACCTTGAATGACGCTACGCGTCGCGTCGCCGTTTTTGAGATATTCGCGAAAAACCTGAGGGGGAAGGGCGTAAAAACGCCCCCCCCCCCCCCCAGCACGGCGCGGGTGGTCGACATAGCGACTCGGACTGAACAAATGCCTTTAACGTTTCAACGGTTGAATAACGTGAGAGGATTGAGGTAGGCTTGTATCGGATTTTCTTCTCCTTGTCGGTGGTTTAGGTTGAAGTTAATTTCGCGAGCTGTCCATAATCATTCAAGAGGGAAAATTCAGCTGCACATCGTTCGGGTCCAAGTAATAGGTACCGAACATTTTCAAATTTTGTAGTTAAGAGCCAGTAGTCTACGAATATATTCAAAAAACAATTAAAAAGAATAAGCGAACCGGTTTCGTCTATCAAAGACTTCTTCAGAGCGCTTTTTCAAAAACGTATTAGAAGAAAACTAGCACAGTGACAATCGTTTGAAATAAAATTGGATTCAGTAAGAGCTAAGAGCTTCATTTTCCGAAAACCGCTGACAGTTGATAGCTCAATGACACTTAGAGCCGTGCATAAGGAGGCGTGAAAACACTCTCCTCATCTCGTTCTATTACGAGAGGACCATGTCATGGCGTGAGAAAGATGTTCTCAAAATAAATGACACTGTGTGAGTGAATAAATAATCCTCGCCCCCTTGGGCTATTGGCGGACCCTACACCTGATCGGGTGGTGCAGCCGTTTCGCCTTCCACCTGAGATCTCGGAAAGCTACCGACCGATTTTGAACATTCAAAGAGCGTTCGATAGCCCCACCAGGGAACTACCTTGTTACCAGGTTTCGTTGACCTAGGTGCAGCCCATGACGTCACAAGTCTCAGGTCAAAGGTCGCATTTTTTCACCGATTTAGTCTAAGGAATGCGTTACAGTCAGTTAACACATCAAATAAAAGGCGTGTTATCGAAAAAAATCGATGGAGCGTTGGTTGTCTAATACATATGTTGCCTAAAGAGGTCATTGATGCCAGGTCAGTTCACAGAGGTCAGGTCACTAAGGGTCACAATATGAACCCAACTATGCTAGAGTCGTATGATGCATGTTTTATGGCCAATTTTACATTTAAAGTTCAATGGTGTGGGCTAGACGGCCATTGGGGCCGGTTTAGATTACATTCTGGTGGAGGTCAGGTCAAGGTCAGGTCAAAGAAGGTCAAATTTCAAAGTTGATATTTTGCATAAAAGGGGTATCTATTCGATGCAGCTCATCACAGGAAATCCAATGGTTGTTTTTGGCTTGCTCTGTGTGTTCTGTGACGGCTAAAATTGAATTTGAAAATTTTACGTAATAAATTTGAGTAGTTTTTTTTTTGCCATAACTTTGCTAAAAATGGAGCTATCAAGATTAACCCGCGCGGGGCTGGGGGGGGGTAAATTTTACCCCCCCTCGCGAATTTTTGCGATATCTCAAAAACGGCGGCGCGCAGCGCCGCCAAACTTTCAGTACCTTTTCTTACATCAATTTGACACGTTCCCTGAAAATTTGAGCGAAATCCGTCGGAAAATTTTTGAGAAATTGACGTTTTAGTGACGTCATGTTCGCCATTTTCGCCTCAAAAACGGCAAAAGTTCAAACGCCGCTAACATCTTCATTTTTAAAGGAATCAAGACGTAACAAAAAAGGTTATACGTAATTTTACTTTGTCTATCAAATGGCTATCTCGGTTTTTTGAAAATTTTGGATTTTGGCCTAAATTTTTTCAAAAAACTGACTTTTTTGGGAAAATCATTATAAAATCCAAAATTTTGAGTCTATCGAAAAAACCGGAATATATGTCAGAGAAGTGGTCAATGTGCACCTACATACCAAATTTTAGAAGAATCGGTTCAAAAATGTGGGAGTTATTCAAAATTTTATGACGTCACGACACACAAAATTTTTGAAAAATGACTTTTTTGGAAGTTCTAGACCTCGTACGGAAACAAAAATAGCACCATTCGATTCACCGTGAAAAACTGCATCAGATAGACACCTTTTTAGGCCTTAACAACCAACTTCAAAATTTGACCTCACTTGACCTGACCTTGACCTGACCTCGACCTGAAATTCATCCAGAGGTGGTCCATATCACTTATTGAGTGTGCCTATTGAATTCTATGAGTAAAATGACCCATAAAACATGTGTCGCACATGCCCTTTTCTATATTTTGTTTTTTGGTGACCTGACCTGACCTGACCTGACCTTGACCTTGACCTCTGAATGATATTGTATGCAACGAATATTGTCTTGGTAGCCTAAGAACACCTTTTGGGCGATCAGTCTCAGTCCATGACTCCATTCTTCGGCAACTACGGTGCCAGGCCGATACTGTAGAAACTTGCAATTTGTACCCTTGACCTGACCTTGACCTTGACCTCAAACTTTAAATTAAGTACATGTTTTTAGTAGTTCGTGATGAGAGCTTTCGATTGGCGTTTGAATTTTCCAAATCGGACCATTAGTTCGGGAGATAACAGGGGGGGTAAAATTTACCCCCCCCCAGCCCCGCGCGTTCGGCTGGAGACCCCAGCCCCGCGCGGGTTAAGTTTGGCATACCTAGAGCACATAGCTATAGAACATATATTTCAATTTTAATTTTGAAAGTTGTTGGTATTTTTGGGGTGTTATAGTTCTATAGTTTTGATGGTCAAAATCTTTTTTTTTTTTTGGAAATAAGAGTTAGCAGTTTGGTAGCGCTGTTTATTTTACATCTTTTTTATCTTGAACATTTTTCGTTATCTTCAAAACTGTAAGCGTGACAGCTCTTCCCGCTAAACCTTTTATTGGGTCGAAAATGACAGAACACGACATCCCTCTGACGTCATTTGTGACTAACCTTTCATAAGAGCTCTGGAAAAAATTGGTCACAAGGTGTTGAAATGATGCCCGGAGGGGTCTTGAAAGTTAAGTGGCGACATCGACATTTACTATACTTTAGGAGATATTGACTGAAAAGGAGAGAGGGGGCCGTTTCGCGCTACCCTCTCCCCTCCCCCCTCAACGGGGCTTTCAGTTGCTGCTCTCACATAAATCTTGGTTATATTACAACGTAGTGGAATTGCAAGTGGCAATATAGGAGCTTCCTGCCAGCGCCGGACCAGAGTTTAAACACGTTAGGCGGCACGGGCGGACATCGATAGCAGCGCCTCTATCGGTCACTAGGGAAAGCTTGGCTGAAGGCGACGAAATACCGGCTGAGTTGTCACACGTTGAATAGGTTTATAGACATCCGTCTTGTGAAAAATTGAACTTTTGCCTTCAATATTTCTACAGGCAATTTTAGAAGTGTCTTCACATTGATTACAAAACCATTTAGATTATTGTATTCACTTCAAGCCTTTCCTATTGTTCTTGATGATGATGCGGGAACTATTTCTAATTAGTGTCTCTAGCTTAGTAAAAGAACATACTATGCAAACGATGAAAAAAGCATAAATGGAAGGTTTTATATGCAATTTTCTCTAACAATTAATGGTAAATTATCTACATATCAAGGAAAAGATGCATGCTAACTGATAATTTAAAGTTCTTGGTGCCAATTGTTTTCCTCTTTTCTTATGTCGCCCCAATGGCCGCGAATACACTTGTGATAACGCCTATCGCATGCAGGCTGAATTTTAACATTTAACTTTTGAATCTTTAAACCGTTGAGCTTTTTAAAAGTTGTATGAACTGTTCAGCTCCTTTTTTGGTCCTGCAGCGGGCTTGTGTCATTTTTCAACCAATATCGAATTAATTTTTTTTTTTAGTCTGGCTACCTCGCCAACTTCTTAACTGAATCGTTTAGTAGCTTTTGATTGGGCACTGCCCACATTGTCTGTCTAGCTTTTCGTGTCATAAACACTGTCTATGACACGAGAAGAGGCTGCTGACATCGTTAGTCGCGGTTGGATAATACCAATCCACGTCCCAGTGGCTGCTCGATCGCACTTTCCCTGGCCCACCTCTCCCACCAGGCTAGACTTTGCCTGGCACAACCGTCGCCTCAGTGCCTCGGGCGGTGACCCGTTCAAAGGGGCTCACAATTCGTATGGTGCCGTGGCTCTCAAACCAATACAGAACAGTGAAACGCAAAGGCTCACTTTCCATATAAGGCGAACGGCTGATTCTGGCGACGGGGCTTCATTCATGCTACGGCGCCCAATCACAGCGCCGCATTTCAGTTAGTGTCGGGCGCAAAAGCTACTATGCTCCGCCCTTCCATCACGTGACCCTGCCCTCACGTGGCCTCAGTCACGTGGTGTTTCCACTTCTTGGCGCATGGCGGCGCTAGTCTCGCAGGGGCGGTGGTAGCTTGCTCCCCCGCCGTCCGGGGGTGATGGGTAGCAACTGCTGGTGACTGTACCTCCAACTGACTTGTGCACGGCACCCTACTAACTGGTCTCTAGCGATGTGCCAAATTTGGGCACAATCGGCCCAGCCGTTCTCGAGATCTGGAAGCG
The DNA here is from genome assembly GCF_019059575.1 of Amphibalanus amphitrite. Lineage (NCBI taxonomy): Eukaryota > Metazoa > Arthropoda > Thecostraca > Balanomorpha > Balanidae > Amphibalanus > Amphibalanus amphitrite. The sequence goes on along the minus strand of NW_024882471.1, from coordinate 154,494 downwards.
GCACCCTGCACGTGCGCACGTGCAAAATGGGTCCCAACTGACTTGTGCACGGCACCCCACTAACCGGTCCCTAACCGTGTACCAAATTTGAGCGCAATCGGTCCAGCCGTTCCCGAGATCTGGAAACGACCCCTGCACGTGCGCACGTGCAGCAGCACCCCAACTCTGGCACATGTATATGCAGTGCCTAGTGGGTGCCTACCTACATGCCAACTTTCAGCGCAATTGGCCAAGTAGTTACCGAGATATTGCAACAATTACAAAACTGACACCTCTTCGTTTTGCACGTGGCACGTGCATAAGGGGTCACCCACATGCATCGGGAATAGTCCAATACTTGGTAGAAGGAATGAAGGTACCCTACAAAAATTACCGCGTGTAAATCGGTCAAGTGGTTGCTGAGATATAAGCCTCGCAAAAGCGTGACCACGGCCGGCCGGCCGGCCGGCCGGCCGCTCATACTCAGAAATTTCCGTTAATCTAAGGAAAGACTACGCTCGCTTCGCTCGCTCCGTAATAACCGATTTACTTAACAGTGATAACCAGTATAACGCCTTTTGGGGCGACTAACGGAGCGAGCGAGAGGGTGAGCCTTGCACGTGCGAAATTTCGACGGGGTACCTCCAGCTGACTTGTGCATGGCACCCTACTAACCGGTCTCTAGCGATGTGCCAAATTTGAGCACAATCGGCCCAGCCGTTCTCGAGATCTGGAAGCGGCACCCTGCACGTGCGCACGTGCAAAATGGGTCCCGACTGACTTTTGCACGGCACCCTATACTAACCGGTCCCTAACTGTGTACCAAATTTGAGCGCAATCGGTCGAGCCGTTCTCGAGATCTGGAAACGACCCCTGCACGTGTGCACGTGCAGCAGCACCCCAACTCTGGCACATGGATATGCATTGCCTAGTGGGTGCCTACTTGCATGCCAACTTTCAGCGCAATCGGCCAAGTGGTTACCGAGATATTGCAACAATTATAAAAGTGACACCTCTTCGTTTTGCACGTGGCACGTGCATAAGGGGTCACCCACATGCATCGTGAATAGTCCAATACTTGGTAGAAGGAATGAAGCTACCCTACAAAAATTACCGCGTGTAAATCGGTCAAGTGGTTGCTGAGATATAAGCGTCGCAAAAGCGTGACCACGGCCGGCCGGCCGGCCGGCCGGCCGCTCATACTCAGAAATTTCCGTTAATCTAAGGAAAGACTACGCTCGCTTCGCTCGCTCCGTAATTATCGTTTATTGTTTATCGCTCATGTTATCGCACGCGGAAACCACTGCTTTCTACATACGTTGTGCAATGCATTCTTGTCGAAAGGAATCAAGTAAAATGACCCGCTGCCAATTTCTCTTGGTAAATTTCTGGCAATGCCCGGTAATTCCTCGAACTTTGCAGGGTGCACGGAAGTGCCCCACCCCTTGCACGAATGTGCCCCATACATGGGGCAGTTTTGTGCAAACGTTCAGAGTTATTAAAAGTCATTTTTTTCTAATAGAAGCGATAACTTTAGAGGATAACTTTAAAAGAGGAAAACTATCTGCAATAGTTCCTTTTCATATAATACTACAATCAACAATTTTGCCATGCCATTGCACTAACCGACGAACAGAGATATGGATTTATCCATTTTTTGCACGAATGTGCCCCACACTCCCCTGTATTGTAAAAGAGAATGAGATAAACGAAAGCCAATCATGAGACAAGACGTGTAACCAATATCGAGCAAATCCCTAATCAAGTGAGCCGGCCGCGTACCTCATCCGACCGGCGACGCGGTCCCCACAGTTCTGCCGGTCGCAGCTCGGCGCACCCCGTCCGCCCGACCGCGCCTGGTCACGTGACCGGTCGGCGGCCTCGGGCGATGACCGCTCAGTGGTCGGCCGGCCGGTGGACCCCCAGCCGGCCGGCCGGGCGGCCAGCGACGCAACACAGTAACACTACACTATGCACGCCTGTAACAAAGACCCTTCCTTGAAAATTAGCTTATCAAATTTAAAACTTATGACAATGTTTTTGCAGTTTTTTCACGTGCGGTGTAAAATGACTACCACATGGTAAGATGGACCACAGTGGTCCGGCTAATCCCAAATCGGAAGTTTTGTCATTTTCATGACGCCTTGCGAAATAGCCCAACATTGCGAAATCCTTACGTGTAAATATAGCATCGCTCTTCACAGTAAAATGCAACACAAAGTAATCATGGAAGAAAGGCACCAACATTAAATTTTCTTCATACCTCTAACATGAGACTAGTTTGACAAAACTATCAATTTTCTCAAAAGCTCAAAATCCATGCGCCCTGGCCCCATGAGCCCATGAAGTGGCCATTAACGCGAAGGAAAACAAAGGTAGTGTGTGCATAAAGCAGCAGATAGCAGCAGCGGCGGCTGAGTCGGGAGGGATGGTGGTTCGTGTTGCTCCACTATTACCCCACTTTCCTCTTACCCCACCTTCCTCTACCTGAAAAACCGGATATGTATGCATATTAACTATATAGGACATTCTTCATCATATGGACTAACCTGCACTGACGAAGGTAGCCAGCAGCAGCAGTAGGACAGTCCGCGGGCCAGTCCGCCCAACTCGCGCCATGGTATCGCCGGCGAGCACCCCACGCTACCTGACCTGACCTGACCCGACCTGACCCGACGGGACACCTGCAGCTGCCGCGGGTCAGTCACTGGTCACGGCCGCCCACTGGGCCGCCGTCGGTTGGCCGGGGCGCGCCGATTGCCCACCTATCTCTGGCTGTCTTATCTAGTGAGCCGGTGCTGACGCGAATGGTGGCTATCGGCCGCCCGGCACGGATCGGTCGGATCGCGTCCGATTTCAGACAGCTCACGGTGCCCCCCCCCCCTCCTCCCCCTTCCCTCCCCTCGCTATAGCGCTACCGGGACCGAGAGCCGTCGGGAATCAGACTGCCCTCAGACGCCTATCGCCTCAGCTCGGAGCGGCGCTAATCCGCCACCTATCGGCGCCGACGCCAGTGACGTCATCGACCCGTGCAGACAACGGTGGTGACGTCAGCAAACCGTGCAACTGTATGATGACGATATTGACCCCTGCAGCCGACACGGTGAAAGCCGATGGCCTTTTAAAAATGACGTTTTCGTGCAAAGTACCATATATGTATATTATATATGTATGTAAGTCTTTTTCAGCGGACTGCTCGTATACACGTATTTTTGTACCTTCTCCTAATTTTTGTCATGCACCTACCGAGGACGTTATGACCGGCTCAGGGCAATAATTTATCATACCTACCCGTCTGTCGTGGCCTCGACTGAGCCAATAGTTAAACTCTAACGCAGCGCAATCCATCTACATAGACCCATAGTCCAGCCTCTTCACCTGGGCCACGATTTTGACCTTACCTTCTTTGGGGCACCTGACCTGACATCAGATGTCACCGGTTGGCCCAAGACCTTAAAATCGAATGCCAGTCGGCAATCGCTGTGTCTCGTAACGATGCGTGCGCTCACTTTTTCCGTAAGTTTCTAGCTCAACTTTGGAGCGAGACGGCCGGGGTCTTTCCACCCCTTCTTTACCATGTTCGCGAACAGTTCATGAACGTTCGCAGACTGTTCGCTGTTTGTTCACAAAATTTGACCGATGACGTCACTTGTTCTCGAACACAACTGTTTTTGTTTATTTGAAAAAAAAAATGAACAAACACCAAATCCTGTATCAATTCATTCGTCACTAACATGTGCCACTCGTCGAGATAGGTTGACTGGCTTGGATGCGATCTGCATTTACAATGCTCCCACTGTATAGTGACAGCCGAGTCGGCCCCCGTCCCGGTCCCGCTCAGTCCCAAAGGGCCAGCCACCCAGCCACCCCTCACCCCTGCCCCTCTGCGCCGGGCTAACGGTGCCCGTGCCCCGCGGCGGCAAGGGGAGGGGGAGGGAGGGTCGGCGCCGTCCCCCCCCCCTAACGGAGCGGTAGGGTCGGCTAGCAGGGGAGAGGAATGCGTGCCTCATGTGACCGAGCCGGTACTCCCCGGTATGGGGGGAGGGGGGACGTGGCCGGTGCGGTCGGCGGCGGACAGGAACAGGGGTGGAGGGGCGGAGGGGCGGAGCCGAGGCCGCCCCGGGGGTCGGGACTCGGGGGCCGCCGCGGCGGCCGCCGGGTGGCAGGCCGCGAGTCCAGCGGAGGCGGCGTCACCGGCGGGACGGTCCACGCGGCGAGTCAACAGGTCGGTGGTCAGCAGTGGTGCCCTGTGAGCTGAGCGTCTCCGCCGAGCGGGACACAGCAGCGGCTCTCCGACAGCGAACGGGTGGCCGCGGCGCTCTGGACCTCCCCAGCCCGGCAGCTTGGAGCTAGGAACCGCGGAGGAACTCGACACTCTGCGACTGCAGGTGAGTGCAGTGCTGTGCACTTTGCAGAGTGACCCGACCACAAACCGACCAAACCGTTGGGCGAGTTTAATGCTGATACTCATTACTCAGCCTGGCCTTTTGGGTAATAACCGTGACCTGGTACATTTCGATATTGTCATCTCAAGGTCAAGTTACCAATTATTCGTCACCTCTCGGTAAATTATTTTGCATGGATACGATAGATCTTGTGAATGAGTAATGAGTACGTAGCAGAGAACTGTCTACGACGCCCAGGGTAGGTGTGATGCCCATTGCCCTTATTTATGACAATAACTTCTTTTACTTTAGCAGCATTACAGGTGAAACAAATGCTGTTGAAGCAAAACACTGACGGAGTTTGGTGACCACCATTATCAGTGGGTCGATTTATTAGCCAAAAACATGGTTTTATGCGATATTTTTTTATGCATAAATGTCTGTCATAAAAGCGACACCGATTCACCGCTCAGTCGTCATTTAAATCTGCGATGCTTCGGTAAACAAGTTTAGTTTGTTGTTCACCAAAAACAGCGTGATTTGAGTGCTTCAATGTTGTCGGTTCATCAGATATGCTGCTATCCTAAGCATTGTAAAAAATCCGAGATTTTCCGGCACGTCCAAGACGCCCATACCATTTTTGCATGTAAAATGTCTTACATTTTTATAAATATGTCTAATAAATATGTCTAACAATATTGAATAAAATGTCTTACGTTCCAGAAGTGGCTTCATTGCGATGAATTGCTGCTAATTGGGGTGAATAGGCGGACAAAATATTGGAAACAGTGCATATTTTGAAATTGGCTCATTTTTCCAGCTAGGCAACTTTGTTTACAAATGCTGAAGTTTTGTCTTTTTTTAAACGGTACTCCATCTGTTCTAAATCTCCGAAGGCCATGTTATGATGTTACTGACGTACAGAGTGTAACGAAATTATCCGGACATCATTCTTCCCGCATGGAATAAAAAAGCAAAGCAATCTGGAGCTTTTCCTTGTAAATGACGATATAGCCACCTTTCATAAGAACACCGTTATGAATGCGCTGGATCATTCCAGTTTTTGATGCGATTGGGATCCGGACTATTTCCAAGACATGCCCCGTTAGCCCAGAAGATAGGAGGTTCTCTCAGCATCATTTCTCATTCTTGTAGGGACTGACGTGGCGCGCTGCCCGCAGGAAGACAGCGCGGCTTGAATCACGCATAAGTGCGCGTTCAGAAACCGAGCCCTGCTGTGCCTTGGACTGCCTTGGACGAAAACTGAACCTGGTGAAAAAAGTGAACCTGGTGGTGACTCGGCCCTTACTCATAACCAGTTGGCAACCAAAGTGGGACGTTTTACCGTACTCTAATGGTCAAATGATAAGGCTTCAACAAAATACTGAATAGCCCGCGGTAAAATAGCACTGACACCATTTTTCCTTAAGGGGTGAGGCGTATTGGACGGTTCTCTCCTAATGGGCAGCCGTTTGGTAGCTTTTTTAGTTAGATAGGCAATAAATGAATATTTCCACTGCGATCTGCAAACAGCAGAACGCCACTTCTTCTTCTTCTTCTTCTTCGTGGATTAGGGCGCGTAGAGCAGAACGCCACGCGATTCCCGGGATCATGTGATTGTGTTGTTGCCGAGTTTTCCCGGCCGCTGATTGGCTGCGCTCGGTCGGCGCTCCTCTGTGATTGGCCGGTGGCGCCGTGACTGACCTGGCCTGGGGCGCGTGCTGCTGTGACCGAGCTGGCGGCCGGCCCGGGTCAGCTCAGTGGCGTGTGGCAGCGGGCGCCGGAGCAAAGCGGTCCAGGGCGCCCACTCAGGCAAGTCTCTAATACTATTTTCGTTATAGTTCGTCACATAATTTTCACTCATTTTGCATTGGACGTTTGACCAAAGGACGCTGGGGAAAAGTGAGCCTATAGGTATTGTTTTTAAGCGGATCTTTCAAAACCTGCCGATAATTGGAAATGAACTCCTAGTGTTTCTTACGAAGCACTAGATCGAATAGGTATTGTTTCATTTGTTTTTTAACTCGCGCCGGGCCGGCGTTCGGTGCCAATCGTGCCGGGTCGGGGGGGTGTCTGAACCTCCCCCCCCCGTCTAACTCGGCTCCTGGGCCACGTAGCGGTAAGCGGCATTTGAAAGAACGTCGAAAAGCAGGCGAAAATATTCAGTCATCTTTAGGTCAGGTCAAAGGTCAGGTCACCAGGGCTCATCCAAGTTAAAATGCTGCCTATTTAACTTTTTTTAAATACCGGCGTGTATCTCGGGAACCAAGACAGCTACAGCGATGCAGAAAAACGCATTCGATAACCCTTTTAGCACTCTTTTTGTGTTGTGTCCTCAGATTTGAACTTGGATCAACGGTTTAGCCTCCAGACGACAAAAAGAAATCCAAAAATTGACATTTATAAAAGATAAAAAAAAAACATTTTTCTGTACTTACGTTTGACTCAAGAAAGTGACGACATGGATTTTGCCAGCATCGTGTTCCTCTGGAGACGCGACGAATGAACTATAACCTTGAACTGCCGAACCGACGATAGATATTTCAAGGTTGAAAATGACATTTCAAGTCGACAAACCTTGAGATGTCATTTTGGAAAGTTCGCCTCAGGTCAAGGTCATGACCTGACAATATCAGTCGATCCGTGTTGTCGAGATGAACACATCTGAGGTGTTTTCATCGCTCGGGTATGTCTCTCAAAATTTATTGTCAAAAAACTGCTTTGGCCTTTTCACCCCCCCCCCCCCGCCCGGTGGGCGCCGATGACCGCTGTAGTCCGGGCGCCTAAAAACCCCAATTCATCATCATCACCCCCCGCCCGGAAAAAGGGGTATCAGACCAAAACGCGTTTTTAATATTTGGTCTTTAGTTGGTCTGTTCGATAAGAACCGATAAAACCGTACCTAGATTTATATAAAAATTAACATTTGATAATGACACTCATTATGTGGTATTCTGGTCGTTACCTACATAAAGTAAAAACAAACATTACACATCGCACTTGCATTCCGACAAAATTAATTTGTTAAAACTGTCAATGCATAGACCCGGGAGGTGCGGGCCGGTTTTGTGAAAAGACTATTTTCTTCCAGTGGGCAGTGGCTAGACCTGGTTTTCACTCTGTGTGCGTGAAATTTCTCTTTGCCTGCAAAGTGTGCCTGATATTAGGCATCTGGGATCAACTATTTTGTCTCGATAACTTTTAATAAATCATGCGCTTTTTCGATCCGTCAAAATATAGCACACCGGGAGGTATAGGGGAAAGTGGGTGTATTGCGCCCTCCTAACCAATTGCGCCCACCAACATTCCCACGGATTCAATGGCATGTTTAGAATTTAGTGTTCGAAAACATTATTTTCACTACTGGATAGTTCATTTTATGGCCCAAAATCTCCGATGAAGCCAATCTGCAAAGCTCATTACGCCATCAAAGATGTTATGGCGTTTTCTTAGCTTTTTTGCAGTTTGAACCGTTGGCTATAAAAATTTGCGATATTTGTGTGATTTTCAGAGTGATATTTAGAAGGAAAAACTTTTTTCATTGTATTTCACTGAAACAGTAAACTTCCTTCAACATCTTTATGATAACTTCTACGCTTTTATTAAAAAGTACCTAAATTTTAATTGCGCCCATGGCAATTGCGCCAGGGGGCGCAAATAAAATAATGGTGTAGCCATTATATCACATATATCACGACAGTATGAATGCATCATTAACTGATTGCAATAAATAAGGAGTTTAATGTCAGGCAAGGGAGCAGCCCGCTGTCGTCAGTCCGTAAATTATTTCTCTCGTCAAACTTATAATGCAGCTGCCATTTAGGCTACGACTTGTGGTGTAATTGACAAAATACGGCGTGAGAAGTGACAGCTATGATAAGAAAGTAAAAACTGATGTCATTAAGTTGTCAAAACGATAAAAATTATTAATTTTGAGAGAAACGATTGAAACTTTAACTGTATACATAGGCACAGACGTTCACATATATCTATTCGGTTACAGTAAACGTTTTCGTTGCACTTTTACAAGCGTACGGACACATGTAAAGTTATCTACCTGGGCAAAACACATCGCGATTTATATCTACATTTATTATTTATCCAGCCTGAATAACATTATAAATGTTTAAGTAAGCCGCAATGACATTAGACTGCCGGGGTGTATGCATTCCGTCTCATTCACTTAGCCATGTTAAAGTATAGGGCGCAATTGGGTTCTAATTGCGCCATCCCCCTGGCGCAATTTACAGCAGTTGTTGGCAAATGCGCCCTTTTGCACGTTTCTGAAAAAAACAGCTGTCAGAAGCAAACGAAACATTCTTAATTGATCGGGAGGCTCTTAAATCGTAGCCAATGAGTTCCTCTTTGAAATGGTTGGTTACCAGTGCATGCTGGTATCTCCAGCGATTTTCTTACAATTAGCGTTTTTCCTTAACCCTCGAGTTGCTGGGGGGGGCGTTAAACGCCCCCACTTTTTTCGCCGGGCCATAGCATAAAAACTGCGCGCCACCTGTAGAGAATTGATTGAAGTTTATTGTGACAAAGTTTCAAAAAAATCGGTCGAAAACTTTTTGAGATATCGAGGTTTTAGTGACGTCATGATTTCTGAGTTTTCGACCAAAAACGGCATATGTTCAAAAAATCATATAAAATCACAGAATAGATATACAGACATGCCGTAAACGCCATTAGACTGCCAATACCAAGATCAATCAAATGGCTATCTTCGATTATTGATTATCGTTCCGCATTTTCCATAATCTTGAACTGAATCTTGGCAATTTTTCGTGACTACAAGACCATGATACATGCATTTCTTAAATTGAACTTTTTGAGCCAAACACGTACACATATGATAAAATGAATGTCACCATCGTGTTCTACGCCCTAAATTACCTATAAAACATGTGTCACAGGCTGCGAATATCAGTTTTGATTTTCGGGGATATGTGCCTACCCGGTTGACCTGACCTTGACCCTGACCTACAGGGTGTCCCATAAGTTCGTTCTCACCTTATATTTGCATGTAAAGCAGAGTACATTGCGTTTTGATATGTTTATAATCCCTCAATGTGCTCCCCATTTCATAGGCAAACACATGAATACATGCTGCGACATGCCAACCGGCATGTTTGGCAGCATAGCAAGCTTGAAGTTAGCCCAGACTGACTTGGTATGAGCCGTGAGCTCCTCAATGCTGGAACACCGCTTCGTTTCGACGAGCCTCGATTTCAATATTCCCAACACATTTTTATGAAATTTGGATCCGATGAGTTGCCTGGGATGTGAACTTGCCACAGACGCCTATCATAGTCTCCTGGCACTGCTTCTAAGCTTTGCTTGACCTGTGCACTGATGCACTGTCTTGCTTGAAGATGGGCCTACGACCTCCCGGATGCCATTTTCTCCTAAAAAAATGTGGTCATACTTGCGGTTCGAGTTAAGCTAGAAAGCTGAAACTCCTAGATCTTCTTGGAGAAGCATTCTGCGTCCCAAGACTGTTTCTGGAGTATCAATCGCAACGTGATCAGTGTCTGGACGCATATTACCCCACATTACCGTGACCATGGCCTTTTGTATAGGAATAAAGCGGGATGACACAAAGGCCTTTTCCGTCGCCCATATGGGACCGTTTTGGGGTTTGGACGGGTGTTTTATCTCGAGCACGGACTAGGTAGTCCAGATGACCACATTGATGTCATCGGCCCTCCAGTTTTGTTAGCCTCAGGCATAACGAAACACATGTTTGGCCATTTTAAGACGTTTTTGACTGTTTTGAGCCCTCCGGTAAGTAGAGCTTAAGTCACCTTGAGTTAGGTACCCTGAAATGATACTCTTAGACAGCTGGTAATGCATCCTGAAAAGCATGTTTACCAACTTTCTAACGCTAAGACCCTTTTGACGGCCATTTTAGCGCCACACAGTTTTGGCCACATGGCTCACTCGTGAAAGCTGACAAAAAAAGAGCATAAACTTGCAGCGATTGACTCCCGACAAATCATCGACGTCACTTGTTGACTGTGCGTCCAGTTAGCGACAGACATTGGCTACATACTGGATGGTCTCAATCACCCTCAGCCGTTGTGAATGGCCCAGTGCGGACTAAATACCGAGACGTACCCGTATCGGAGACCTCTATGTTGCGGCGTAAGCCGTCTCCACAGGAAGTGAACTCTCTGGCAAAAAATATTTTGTCTAGACGAATTAGTTACCGCGGAGCACATTCACAGTTGCCATGGCAACCCCAAAAGCTCAGTTACAAAATAGATTAAGCGTGGCTTTAAATAAGAGAGCCTCTAAAAGAAAAATTTAGGTGAGAAGGAACTTATGGGACACCCTGTATGCTTGACTGTCCCCTACATGGAGCTGACACTCTTGTAGGCCTTATATGATGAATTGTGCACCATTTTGACAGAGTTTATGACGAGAGGCGCCCATTGCGAAGTCCTGAAGTCCATGCTACTGAAAGCCCGATTTCAGGTGTTTGACCTGACCTTGACCCGACCTGTGACCTCAAAATTCAATTTTTAAGTACTCATCTGAATCGTCTCGTCGCGCTCTTTCGTTTGCCGCCTCGTGCGTTTCGCTGCGCCTATTGGTTCTCGAGTTATCGGCTGGGGGCGTTTAACGCCCCCCCCCCCCCCAGCAAACGGTGGGTGGCGAAATACCCCAGCAACTGCCGGGTTAAGGTGGCGCAATTCACCCTCCTTCCCCTAAGCCATGGCCCGGGAGGTATGGGCCGGTGCCATGTTTCATATTCTTTTCTAGACATTGAGCACAATACTCGTAGCTGGTATCTAACTTGATCTCTCTCAGAGCCCAGGTACCGCATAAGCGGCCAACAGCTCACTTTATGGAGGCCTCCTGGACACATATGTATTTTGGTAAACCCTAACTATGTTTCATGAAATAATACAAATAATATTTTTCAATTCGATTGCAATTTGTAGTTAAATTTTCGTCCCTCCGCGACAAAAATAACTTATTGAGGACAGAGGGAAATAAATGAAAGCATCAGTTTATTGATTTAGGATCACCGGGGGTGGGTGGCCACTGGCCAGAACCTCCCGGTTAGGAGGCCAGAATACGCGTAGCATCTCAGCGCATAATCTTGCAAGAAAGCTTCAAATTGTCTAACCAGTCTTAATTTGCCTGCTTTTAACTTTATGTTAGCGATGGTCTGACATAATAAAACGAGTCTGGTTCAAACTTAGCACGAATTTTCTGTATATACCGTACTTTGCTCGAAGACGGCAAAAAAGCTTTATCACCGTTCATTGCCAAAGAAGACGGAGGAAGATTTTGGAAATCACGTGGGTCGTATAATGTATAACGAAATGGCTGCTAGCAATTTACACGGTTAAATATGTAAAAATACGTAACTTTTCTTCAAAACTGCGATGGCCCATAGGTACCTCACGGGTATCTCCTATAACTGAGAAATTAACTTGTACTTCTAGTCAGTATGAGTCAAAACACCAGATACCCAAGTACCACCGTCTTTCATGCCAGTCATCGATGCCTTATCGTCACATAACGATAGCGATACATACTCGCTCGTCTGTCCTCTCCAAGCTTCCATTTTCACTTCAAACGTGTCCTTAACGAAATCAATATTGAATACATCATACATCAGAAACCTGCTTTAACGGCATTTTAAAGAGATGCTCCACTGGTAGGTATACCATAGTACCTAATGGATCATTCAAGGGATCTTAATAATGAATCATTTACGATTACCGGCACATCATGCTCGTACCAGCACGCTGAGTCTTACATCATTTTTTAAGCATATTACTATTTACTTGAGTGACTTCAAGTAAACTCAAGTAGGTATTCATTGAATTGGGTGACCAAATAATAAATCGAGCCTAACAATCGATTTTGACCCGAACCTCGATATCTGTTAGCCGTAACACGCGTGGCGCGACAAATAGGAGCATGATTGATAATTCGATTACAGCTAATTGGAAAAGCGATACCAAGCCAAGTGCGTTTCAGTCTTTGCAACTGTTCTTTATGGTTTATCTGGGACGCCCTGTGCGCAGATAACTTCGTGCAAGCTGCCGCTTGATGCCAAGCTTATCGTGGTGTTCACCGCTGTCAGGCAGCCGGGCCTTATCTTCACGTGCCCCTCACCCTGAGTGACGGCCTGAAAGGACTCTGAACCTCTGCTGTCCTAGCCACACGCCTAGGGCGCCCACCGACTGTTAGGACTATGAACTCTTGCCGTCCTCGCCACCGCTTATCGCAATCGGCCGCGAAGATACGACCAGCGAGGGATGGGGAGGGGAGGGAAGGGTGGGGTGGCGTCTGGTAGACGCAGTCCTGGAGACTCGGGACGGGCTTCGCTCGACCCTGGAGATTGGCGACTCCGGGGTGGTCCTTCAGAACGGTCTACAGACTACTTACTCTGTGACACTGTCAGATCTTCCTCCGACGCCAGTGAGTCGCAACTGTGTCAGCTCGAGGTGGTACTTTTTACCATGGCCTGTGGTAGCTTATTGTCTGTGATGCCGACAGCAATGTCCGTTTGTTGTCTGCTTGTTTTCGTCTGATTGTTGTCGCCTGTGTTTTTTGTCTCTGTTGACTTTTTGTTGTCTATAATGTTGTCGTCGGTTTGTCGCCTATACTGTTGTCAATAATGCTGTCTGTTTGTTTTTTGTTTTGTCTGTTGTCTGTTTGTTGCATGTTTGTTGTCTATAATAACATCTGTTGTCGTCTGTATGATGTAGTCTGGGCGGGCTGGGACGGTCTGGGGAGGTCTGTTGTGGGGCGGGCTGGGACGGTCTGGGGTGGTCTGTTGTGGGGCGGGCTGGGACGGTCTGGGGAGGTCTGTTGTGGGGCGGGCTGGGACGGTCTGGGGAGGTCTGTTGTGGGGTGGGCTGGGACGGTCTGGGGAGGTCTGTTGTGGGGCGGGCTGGGACGGTCTGGGGAGGTCTGTTGTGGGGCGGGCTAGGGTGGTCTGTGGTGGTCTAGGGCGGCAAAAACCGTGACACCGTACCGTAAGGTTTGTGAGGTTCGTTACAGTTACCTGTTTTCCAGTGAAACAATGCTTTACGTCTGACAAGTTTGTTGTTTGACACATCCAGAAAAAGGGCTGAAGATGGTACCTGTATTGCATAATGTTTCGCCCATATATATGTGGCATTGGCCAGCCTGAACGCCCCTCTTTCTGGCCACCAACCAAGTCGGCGCGGGTCGACTGCCCGCGCAGCAGCAGCTCGCTCCTCGGTGTGCGGCTATTACCGCAAAAGTGGCGCCCCCCCCCCCCGACAAACGACCCGTCTCACGAGCCGCCCGTTTCGAATAGCGAATTAATGATTTGATTTGATCTGTATTTGCGTTTCCTAACCAGCATTCCCATTGTTGCAGATGAAAGGAGAGGATCGCTTCCACTTCGCACAGTTATCTGCGTTTTAGCGCGGCTACCTAAGCTGGTTGGACATTTTACGAAGGCGTTATCGAAGATAATTAACATGCTGCTTTTACAAGCGATACCAATCACGGGACTGCACAGTGGCGCCCAGGAGCGTCCCACCGCGGAGATATTCGGTAAGTTCGGCAGGTATGCCGCTTCGCTGTTCTCACCATAACCGACCTACGGTATGTACGGCTATTTCAACTCGAATAAATCGTTCATACGAGGCAAATCGTATTACACCAGGCCTGTAGGTGACTGTGGAGTAGTGGCGCCATATCCAGAGACGGGGACTGAGCTGTGTACCGGCCGTATGACCAGTGACCACTGACCGACGGTGACGAACGACTGAGACTGTTGTGTGACTGACTGGGACCGCTGTGTCACTCTGAGCAGCCATGACGGCCACCGCCTGACGCTGATCACTGTGGTCAGGTGGAGCTCGTACACCCAGCACCAGCGAATCGTCAGAGAGCTCCAGCGGCGACGAGCAGACTCCGGATCCCGGACAGACGTTCCGCCCGGATCCCGGACAGACGTGCCGCCTGGATCCCGGCCACCGTCCGGACGTGCGGACGGCCAGCGATGTCGCGGAGACCTGTCCCCGCTCGCCGAGCGGCCGCCGGGAGGCCGCAGAGGAGGTGGGGAACACAGAGACGTCTCCGCTGACCGGGGAAGGCTCTGTCTCGGACGACGCTGACCAGGTGAGCTCTCTGTCCGACTCGCCGCGCCAGCACTCTGATCAGAGTGTGGCGTACCGCTCGGACGGCGACTCTGTGTCCGTGGGCTCTCCGACTGCGTCTTCTCCACAGTCCAGTCAGTCATCTGAGTCCGACTGTGAGCGGACGCGGCAGCCGGCCGCCGACACCGCCCAGCAGCGCTACGACTCTCTCTGCCGCTCCCTGGAGACGCTGATCTGCTCCGCCGAGTCCGAGGAGCCGGCCCGCGGTGAGCCCGCGGTCTCTGGTGGGAGGTCTCCGGCCAGCCGCTCAGCGGCGTCCGGCGCCGGCAGCTCGGAGCGCCGAGTCGACAGGACGCTCCGCGCGGCCCCCGAGCAGCCGCCCCGCTCCATCGGTTACGCGGGTTTTGTGGGTGTGCCGGTCCCTCGGAGCGCCGGCCGCTCTGACGGCTCGCACGCGGCCGCTGCCGACTTCACCTGTCTGCGGTCGGCCGGGCCGGCTGCCCCTGTCCAGAGGGCGCCGCGCGCCATCCGGGGCGCGAACCGGCCGCAGCGGCTGCCGGCGGCCGGCGGCGGCGGGAGCTGGGCGGGGGACGGCCGCTGCGCCGCCCCGGCAGCCGACGGCGGGCTCCAGTGGCGCGTACCCAGCCGGGAGGAGCAGCGCGCTGCCGCCGCCCGCCGGCTGATCGCCACCGCCCAGCCGGCCGAGCTGCTCTCGCCGACCGCCGCCTGGTACCAGGACTTTGACCAGCTGATGGCACAGTGTCGCGGCGACCAGCCGCTGCCGCCGCGCGCCGGCCGCCGGCGCTACCGGCAGCCGACACCGTCCCAGGAGACGCTGCGCCAGCTGCGGGAGCGCGTCTGTCTGGGCTGCACACGCGCCTTCCCAGAGGCCAACTACTTCGACGTGTACTGCCACGTCAACACCGTGTACGCCTGGTTCAACTGGAAGCTGGACGTCTGAGGGCGGCTGTGTTGGAGAGCTGAGGGACTGAGGGCGGCTGTGCTGGAGAGCTGAGAGACTGAGGGTGGCTGTGTTGGAGAGCTGAGGGACTGAGGGCAGCTGGTTAGAGAGACGAGGGACTGAGGGCGGCTGTGTTAGAGAGACGAGGGACTCTGTGTGGCTGTGTTAGCGGGTCGCAGCATCTCAGCCCCGGACCATCTTTATGAAGAGTTTCTGCGCTTTGTAACCTGTTCGTCGCGCTGTACCAGCAGAGGTTTGTCTCTGACGCGGCACGGACTAACTTTGACAAGTGGTGCCATAACTTATAGTACAAATCAGAGTACTGGTAGCGATGCTCCTGCATGCGGATTGTGGCTGTACACGTTTAACCAAGGTTAACCAAGGTTTATTCTTCAACCAAGGTTGTGCTTCATACATACTCATTTAACGCGCATAATTCATTAGCATGTTGCCATTTTAGAAGGAACTCTATTTCTGATTTTATACTACGGTGTTCCAGTTCACTCTAAATGCATACATTTATTATTCTGTAACTTCAACTCAGGCCAATGATCTTTGCCTTTGAATGGGTGCTTTTGCGCTCACATGTGTGGGTTTTATGGTTTGACTTGGGTGTGAATTATGTTTGTTGTTTCCCATATGTTGTTGATTCTTATTGAAATAAAGTTATACACTGGCCCAAAGCTCATTACCGATCACAGCGATGATTTACATGAGCAACTGTTCACCAGCTGTTGGCTATGATGGGCGGAGTGACCGGCCATCATATCGGGTGGTGTCCGTTATTTAAAGAGAAAATGGATGTACTGAACGTTACTGGAACCCGTTATTGGGACGATACTGGGGCGTAGCGACCATTATTCAGAGGGTAACTAGGTGTATCGGCCGTTATTCAGACGGTAATGCAGTGTGGTGGCCGTTATTCAGACGTTAATGGGGTGCATGGTGACGCTATTCAGGAAGTAACTGGGCGCAGTGGCCATTAATCAGACGATAACGGGGCGTAGTGACCATTAAGCAGACGATAACGGGGCGTAGTAGCCGTGATCCAGACGATAACTGGGTGTAGTGATCATGGCAACGGGTCAGTGGAACAAGAGAAGTGGCGTACAGAAGCCGACGTCTTTGGAAAATGCGACCGACGCAGGTTTCTGCACATTCTTGCGGCCGATTACACAAAAGGGCTTAGATTGACACTGACACCGTTTTCCACACTTGGTTGCATTTTACGCCAAAACTGTTTTATGAAGCGACTGCGGGACGTGCGGGTGTAGCCATATGATGTAATCAAAGTGACAGTATCATCATTTTGATGAAATTTCATATTGCATAGGCCCCATCTTTCTGGTCCGGGAATGCTCACTTGGTAAACATTTTGGTCGCATGTCACGATAAAGACAATCTTCTAACTTGTCCGTTGAATGACACCATCTCCAAGCGCCTGGTGGTAGGTTGCGCCGCAATGCACCGACAATCCTGCCGCTAGATGACACCAGCTCCGAGCGCCTGGTGGTAGGCTGCGCCGCAATGCACCGACAATCCTGCCGCTAGAGGGCACTGGCTCCGAGCGCCTGGTGGTAGGCTGCGCCGCAACACACCGATGATCCTGCCGCTAGATGGCACTAACTCTGAGCGCCTGGTGGTAGGCTGCGCCGCAATGTACCGACAATCCTGCCGCTAGATGGCACTAACTCCGCGCGCCTGGTGGTAGGCTGCGCCGCAACACACCGATGATCCTGCCGCTAGATGGCACTAGTCACCGAACGCCTAAAAGCACGCTGCGCCGCAACCACCACACCTTGCCCCTTAGCGGACCCGTTGCAGTTAGTGATAGTGTCTCAGCAAACATGTCTCATTCTTCCCTAGCTTTTCCTGCTGCCGAATTTTTCACCCAAGGCTGGTGCAAGAGAACAGCATTTGTTCCAGAAACGGAAAGCAATTATAGGCCCTATTATAACAACCTAGAGAATAAAAACGAGAATCCCTCCGTTCCGTCCTCAGGCTACTGAAATCTTTTCCTTCACGCCGCAACCCCCACTCCGGGCTGGACAGGCAACAAAAAAAAAAACACAAAAAACAATGAGAATCGTGGTTAAAATATAGGTTTGCAACTTTCCTCACTTCCTTGCGTAATCGAAAAAAAAACATTAAAATCTAAAGCATTTCGGAAAACCTTCCATCATAAGCTCAAACATGAACGATTCAAGGCTATAAATGTTGTGCCGTAAATCGTGTATTATCGAACTGAATAAGGAACGTATTCCAAAATATGGAAATATGGAAAGTATTCTAATATAAAATACAAATTTGCTTAGGATCTTTCATTTTTTTGCAAGAAAGCTAGCAAACAAATATTTGCATATTGTACTCACGCAGTAGTATTTTACTTATTGTACAAATTTAGCTCGATGTTTGAATGGACGGATTGACATAGCCGGAGCTCCGGCTATGTCAATCCGTCCATTCTTAGGGTGGGTTCCAGGCTCCGGCCCGGAGCCCGGAGCCCACCCTAAGCCAACCTTGTTGCCTAGGCCCCGTCCCTCGCCGTTCCAGCGCGAAATTCCAGGTAACGGGATAATGTAGCGGCATAAGTTTAACGTGCCCTTCAAAGCCGGACGCGGCCTGTCCCACTCAACTAGCTTCAGCTGGCTGAGCTGCGGCTGCTCCCACCAACCGCAGCCCATCCCGTCAGGATGCTCATAATACCGAACGCCAGAGCGACTCGAACCCGGGCTCGTACAATCAACAATACATGCAATGCACGGCTCGGAAGGCGATATCTATATCCCTAAAAAGTTCAAAGCAGCATCGTAGTAATTTTCAAAATGTTGACCAAAAAACTAAGCTTATCATCCCTGCATCCAGAAATCACTCATTCATGAACCGAGCTGAGTCAGTTTTCAGTTTATTCGCATCAGCATGTACAGATAAATGCCGCTCGTTTAGCGCGGCTCATTGTCTGGGAGTCGCGCGGCCCGGCCACCGTCCCCGGTCCGCCCCGCAGTCTGGTGACGGCTCCGAGCGGCCGGCTGAGGCCCCGCCAGCCGGGCGCGACTCACACCGCCACACACACACGAATACACACACATACACACGAGCTTAGGAGCGTATGAACAGCACACACCCACACACACAGTCTGAGGTGCTCACTGGTGCCGCGCACCGCCGTCACGCGGTGGGTGGGCCGTCTGGGGAGGCCGCAGCCTCTGGGTGGCTGGGCCGGCCGGCCGGCGCCTCACCGGTCTCTCTCCGGCCGCCGGCCACTGGCCACGAACTGCAGGGCGCTGGGCGCCGCACACGCCGCTCTCGGCCGATCCGGCCGGAGCGGGGCGCTCATCACACACCGCCCCAGTCGCGCGGGGCGGTCGCACCACGCCAATGGTCATCTAAAAATAGTCTGCGGCGCGCGCGCGCCGGCCGTGCTGCCGCGGCGGCCCGCTCACAGCGCGCCGGCCGCAGGCACATGTGGTGCTCGCCGCGCTCACCCCTCTCGGTCGGCTGGCGCTGGCAAGAAGTCGTGCTGTGGGTGGCCGCCGCCGTCCGCCGCTCAGTCCAGGTTGTCCTGGAAGATGAGGCGCACGTGCGGCGTGGCGGCGCTCAGCGGCGTGGCGCAAAACGGGCACATGGAGTGAAAGCCGTTGGTGCCGTGCGGGATCATGACGGCCGACCAGTAGCGCACGGTGGCCTCCGAGGCCATGTGGCCGCACGGACTGAACGCGTGGGTCGGCCGCTCGCAGTCCACATGGAAGCACGGCTCCATGCCCATACAGAGGCGCACCACGGAGCCCGTCTGTGGGGAAATACAGGGTAGCGGTTAGGCGAGCGTCGAGCAGTCACAGACAAGACAAGACAGGGCAAGGGTTAGATGGACACAAACCCAGAGACTGATACGCAGCAGACAGGCGTATAACAGACAAAGAGATACGCAGAAACATATACAGCTTTACGGTACCTAACAGTCACAATATATTATTCCATCTTACGACATAAGAAACTTCCTTCAGAGAAAAATAAAAAGTACTCCCTGGCGCAGACTAAGTCGATGCGTAGCGTGGTTCGCCATGCCGTGCCGCGCCCTAGCTAGTGCGGATCAAGTGTTATACCGTCCGTACCGCGTTCCTCGCTCGCTCACCTTGAAGCACATTGGGCAGGTGAGGGAGTCGGTGCCGTGCTCGTGGCCCCACTGGTGGCGGCCCTGCACGTGGCCGCAGTTGAGGTACACCCACGGATCACCGTCACCCGTGGCGGGCGCCGCCGACTTGCGTGGGATCACCAGCGTGTTCAGACCCACCTGGCGGACGGCGGAGCAATCACAGACAGCGGTCAGAGGGAGCGGCTCTGTCACAGACAGCGGCCAGAGAGCGGACATGGAAGGGGGGGGGGGGGCACAGACAGCGGTGAGAGGGAGCGCAGATTGCAGTCATAGAGCGCTCAGAGGGAACCGCCCACCGTCCCCCTTCACTGACCGGACACTGGGGTCGGCCGGCGTTGAGCTGGTCCACCATCCGCTCCAGGTCGTGTTTGGTCGGTGACCGGCTGAGACCCTCTGCCGAGCGCCACAGCAGCGTGGCGCCGCACAGGTCCACCAGCGTGCCGTCCTGCAGCTCGCTCGTCTGGTCCTCCATCTGTCCCGATACACACAGCCCGCAGTCAGAAGATAAGACATTGCACACACTTCGCAGAGACTCATAGATGTCTTGTCCTAACCCAACGCTAGGTATATGACCGATGAGTGTATCCTGAGCTGTGTGTGTGTGTGACTATTAAATGTAACCTGAGCAGATTGTATAAACGTAAACATAAGACGAGCCTCCCCAGCACTTCTGCAGCATATTTATTTCTAGGGGCGGGAGAGGGCGGATCGCGGTACCCCTCCCTCCCCTACCGTTGTGTGGGACCCAGAGTCCCTGCTAGAAGACTCCTTTCATCTCCTCCACCCAGTGTGCCGCACCTGTTGTTGTTGTTGTTGTTGTTTGACCCCCCGGCTACCGCCGGAGCGGTAGCGTAGCCGACCGGCTCTTGTGGGCCATGTATCCGGCGGCCAAGGCCGCCACCACGTCGTCGCGCCGGACATCGTGGGCCGCGCCGATGATGTTGCCCAGCGCACGGAGCCGGGGGCCGTACAGGCACGGGCATTCCAGCAACACGTGCGCCGGGGTGTCCGCTGCTTCAGAGCAGACTAGGCAGCGGCCCGCAGGGCATTCCTTGTCGTCGCATTGAGCGCACTCAGGTGTAGGTCTTCGACCAATCCGGTGGAGGTACTGCTCCGATCGGGCCCAGTGGCCAGACCGGAGCTGGTGGATGTCGACGGCCTCCTCCCTGGTGGCGGTCCGGACCGGGGCGGGGGCGCGGTCCCCCATGACGGTGCGGTACCAACCGACCGGCCAGTCCGCCTGCCACTTCCTCTTGGAGTGCCGCGCGACAGCCCGCGTAAGAGTACGGACATCCACCGGCGTTGACTGCTGAGGAAGAGCGGCCGCCTCCTTGGCCAGGGCGTCCGCTCTTTCATTACCGGCGAGCCCACAGTGGGCCGGGACCCATTGCAGCGTGACCGTGCTGCCGTCGGCCGTCATGCGCCGGAGCTGGGCCCACAGCCTAGCGCCCAGTGTGCCGCACCTTGAGGCGTGCCCCGTCCCCTCCCCCATCAAATCGTACCTTGAGCCCCTTCTGTGCGGCGGAGCGAAGTGCGAACCCTCCCCTCCCCCATTGTACCATACCTTGAGCCCCTTCTGTACAGTGGAACGGTGCCCCCTCCCCTCTCCATCATACCGTACCTTGAGCCCCTTCTGCGCGGCGGAGCGGTATCCCTCTCCAGTATACCGTACCTTGAGCCCCTTTTGCGCGGCGGAGCGGGTGGCGCGTAGGCCATACATGCCGCCGCCCACCGAGACCTCCATCCAGGCGCCGGGCCGGCCACGGCCGCCGCAGAACGCGCCCTGCGGATGCATCAGTAGGATGCCGTTGGTGGTGAGGCCGTCGATGATGCCGTCCGTCTCCCACTTGGTCGCCTTCTCCTGGAAGAAGGAGGACGTGATGAGTGAGGCTGCGGAACGCTGAGGACACTAGTGTTGAGCGACTGGACACGGCAGAGTTAAAACGATGCGGGTGCCAGGGTGGAGTTGCGACTAGCGTATGATGATATAATCCGTCCAAAGCTGCGATTGGGACTACATTCGAGGCGCTGACTGGGCTAACTCGATCAATGTCTAGCTGATCTAAGTCGCAGCAGACGCAGACCTTCCCACTGAACCCCTGAATCCTGACGTCGCTCAACCGACCCGCAGCCCACTCACCCCGAGGAAGATATTCCGCGACGAGTCGAACCCGGCGGCGTACACGTTGGCGCGCATGGTGGCTCGGTTGACGAGCAGCCGGCAGGCGAACCTGCTGATGGTGCTGTGGACCACCTTGCTGTCGCGCGTGTCCTCCGCCTTCACGCCCGGGATGGTGTCCAGCACGACAAAGTCGATCGGCGACTCGGACGACCGGCCCACCTGAGACAGCGGACAGGCGGGTGGTCAGATGGGCAGATAGACGGTCAGACGGACAGCGGTTCGAGGTACAGCGGTCAGGGGTACAGCGGTCAGATGGCTGGCGGTCAGACAGACGGCAGTCAGACGGACGGTCAGAGGATATCAGTCATAAAGACGAACAGATGGCCAGCGGTCAGATAGACAGCAGTCACACAGGATCAGATGAATTTAAGAAAAGCTCAAGCTTCAGTCGGAGAGTTAGGCGGAAGTCACATGGAGCCATCTCGCGCCAGGGATAGGCGAGGGTGACACGGGCCAGGCGGAAATCGCATGGGGTATCCATGGTCGAGGGAAGACCGCACAGAGTTATACGCATCACGGGCTTGTTGGGATTTCACTGGAGATGACAGGGATACACGAGGTGGCAAAATAAGTCAGCCGTACACACCTGAGGGTAATACAGGTCAGTCACCCGTCATAAGCGACAGGCAGAGTGCTAGTCTGGTACTTAAACACCAGTGGTATAGCCCACTGCCACTGATGGACATATTGGGGTCAAATACGTTCCCTAGCGCTCAAACATTGCAAAAACGAAACGCGGACAAAAACGCAGCCACGCGGATCCGTTCCTATTTAGCTCGCTGCAGAAAACAACGGAGCCTGCGTGACACTCAATGACCCCTGTGCTACTGCGATTCAGTCAATTCCGTCACGGACAAATGGACTCGGCCGACTGACTGGGGTGCCGCCGGTGCAATGTGACACCCGAGCGGTGCTGCGGCGGGCGGCGCCGGCCGGAGACGGAGGGGACCGTGTGACCGGGTCAGGACACAGGATGGTACCGGCTGACCGGGCAGTGCCGCGCCGCCCGGTACACGGGGCCGGCGGCACCTGTCCGGCGCCGCCACCCGTGCCGGGCCGTCAGTCCCCCCCCCCCCTCCCCTCCCTCAGAGACGGCACCCGCCCCCCTACCAGAGCCGCCCGCCCGGCACCGGCGAGCAGCCGTCATCACCCCACGGCTGAGCCGCCGGTCGGAGCGACACACGAGACCGACGACTCGTGTTCAGAGGCTCCGGCTCGGCGGCTCGGTCACACCCCGGGATCGGGTTAACACGCTACGGACCTGGGCCCATTTGTTGGAGTCTAACACGGATCGAACGGTATCTGTGAAACATCCGGACAGTATCCGTGAAATATCTAGACATTATTCGGCCAAGAATCGATCCACGCCCTGATAAATAGCTAGGAAGTTACAGGAAGTATCCACTATTACGACATTGTCATCCGGGTCAAAGAACGTGAATTGTCTGGGCAATATCGATCTGGGATCGAGCAATATCCGGATAGTGTATGAAAGATTTTCCCAGTCGGGCGTCGAACAGTCTCCGTTCAGTATCCGTTCGGTATCCGGTCAGTATCCGCAGTCCGCACCGTATCCAGTCCGTACCCGTTCGGACCGGTGACGGCCGCGCTGTCTCACCTGAAACAGGTCGGTGTCCGGATCGGGCGCGTACTCGACAATGATGGCCTTGTGCCTGGAGAGTGTGTACGAGACGCTGTGCTGACACCGGTCCCGCACGGCCTGCAACCGGACGGGGAGAGGGTGTAGTCAGAGGGGTGACACGAAACGATGGCACAGTGGGACTGGTACACGTATATACGGACACAGTGTGATCGGATAACTAACACACACAAGATACACACATGGGCGAGACTGAAGAGACTAGTACTGTCACAGTGTCATCGTAGGGCCTGAAACACACACACAAGATACACACATGGGCGAGACTGAAGAGACTAGTACTGTCACAGTGTCATCGTAGGGCCTGAAACATACGATGTCATGTTATCGGAAGGACTGAAACAAACGACACTGCGTCGTCGAAGGACTGACACGATGTCATTGGAACTGACACAAACTGCACATCATCATCGGAGGAACCAATACCTTCCTAACACAATCATGGACATCGTGCCATTAGAGGGCCTGACGGCTGACACACACACAACACTGTGTCAATGGAGGGACTGCCACAAACACCTGAACGGTGTTACAAAGTTCACCGACGACACAGACAGACACGGCTGATTCACGGTTCGTGGACACCGGTGACCGACCGGCAGGTGCGGGACCCGCCGCTGTCTGAGTCACGTCTAAAGTCACAAATGTCGCCGTGGCGCCGCGACATGCCGCCACTGGCACAGTCGCACGGCGCCGTGACCGCCGCGGGTCGTCAGCTACAGTCACACGCCGGTCCGTAACCATCAATAAACTGGACAGTAGTCACACAGCAATGCACCGGCCACAAGCCAGTTAATCGTGCAATACAACAACAACAACAACAACAACACCGATCACTGTCCACCACGTACCGACATGGGTAATAAGTCACAACCCCACCCTGTCGGCAGCTGTGGTGAGGCGCGGGCGCTGCCACGAGGACCGGACAGCCAGGGGCGCCCGTTCTCCTGAGGCGGGCCCTGCTCTGCTCTGCGGCCGCCCGCCGACCAGTCACTCACGTACCGCCGCCAGTCACCCCAATACCAGCGCATGACGGCACGACGGGCCGACGTCATAGCGCGACAGAGCCCGTGACAAGAGCTGGTGGGTGGCCCCCGGCCGTGACGGTACGCCGCCGGACCCGTGACGGGTGACGGACTTCGGCGGACAGTTGCATCATTATCTTACAAGACCAATGGCGTCATCAGCCTGCAGGACTCTAGATTGTGCTGGAGGCCAGGGAAATGTGGCATAGTGGCGGTATGGCGCACATGGCCTATTGAGTGTTTTCCGTTAGTATTCTGTTTTCGTATTGTTTTGTTGACGAGGCGTTTGTGATTAGCCCACACCTTTGCACTAAGTCGTATATCAAGCCTATCATTTATGGCGTGTATGATAAACAGCAAACAATGAACCCAGTAGTGTATCGTCCCGAGGCTCAGACTGGGCTACTCCGATAACACCTCTCTGTAACCTGTTGTGAGCGGTTACAATGGGTCTCGATCCGGGCAGCTCGAGCAGCTCTCGGGCTGACGCGGCACCTCTCCGCGCTGACGGTAGTCCGTCGGTATCGGCGGCTCGCGTCTCTATCGTCGTGACGTCACGGCGCGCTATCGGCCTGGCCGTGGGTTAGGGTCGCGGACGGGTGGGTCGACCGCTCCGGTTGGCCGCCCGTAACAGGGCTGAAGGGGCGGCGCCGGCCCTGCAGTCGCAGATGGGTGGCTGGCGGACGGCTCGGCCTTCATTCAATATACCCTGGACTCGGTCTACCGGGGCCCTTAGCACAGCGGCTCGGCAGGTCACGGGCCGCGTCAGCTGACAGACAATCAGCTGAGACGGCACAGGCCGCATGGACCGCGACGGCTGATTGTGGCACGGGCCGCCTCAGCTGATTGTGGCACGGGCCGCGTCAGCTGAGAGTGGCACCTACCGCCCCACCAATGGAGACCTGAGACCCGTCTGACGTCACACCGTCTGTGACGCAGGCGCCACGGCTGATACGGAGTACGGACCGAGTAACAGGACCGGCAACATCGCCAAGTGACTGGGCCGCACTCAGTTCAGTTCGATTTAGTTTATTTCATTTGTAACTAAAACAGTGAATATTCAGTGGTGGACCGGCGCAAAAAAATACTTAAGCGTCCCCCAATATAACTTAAACACATATTAGATGATTATTGCGTAACTCGGATTAGCCAGCACTGAGTACCAGCCTCACAAGCAGCTCACCGAGCGATCCTCTGTACCCGTTGGGCTCCTGAACGCCGGGCGGCCAGAGTCTAATTGCACGCATGTGTCGGTATTATATCGGCCCTGAACGCCGACCGGCCAGAGTATCACTGCTGGTATACGTCGATATTATATCGGCCTGGACTGCCGGTGTGGCAGGGTCCCACTGAGGGTCTATGTCGACATTATATCGGCCTAGACTGCCGGTGTGGCAGTGTTCGCTGCTGCCTCCCCGTGGTCCCAGCAGCCGGCTCACCTGGGACATCTGTGGCTGCTTGACCTCGTAGTAGCGGGCCGGTTTGACTCCATTGGCGGCCACCCGCTTGTGCAACAGGAACTTGGACGGCCGACGGTCCTTGTCGCCATGAGCCACGATGCCATTGTATCTGCCGGCAGCGCGCGCACGTACGTCACAATCACGTGCACACAGGTGCACAAGCACGCAGCACACACGCAACATTAGCATAACTCGCAACTCATTCGCAGTATGAGTGTAAAACGCGCACACGCACGCACACACGTCCGGGCCGCTCGGACGCAGCTCGGTGCCGGGAGTTTTCCGGCGCGCTGTCACTCACAGCCGCTCTGAGGCCCTCTCACAGCCGCTCTCAGGCGTCTCCGGTGCACACAGCTAAACACAGCCACTCGGGGGTCGGGGACCAGGGAAAAACGGACAGACGGCCGGGAGGAAAGCCGTGCTCCGCTGAGCCGGCGGGCAGGAAGTTCCGCCGGCAGTTCCGGCCGCCGCCTCCGTGCCCGCGCAGATAGGACGGCCGGCGCAGCCTTTACCGCGGGCGGACGGCCAATGACGGACGAATTCGTATACACCACACTGCAGCCTCTAACGCGGACGGATGGACGGACGGCCAGTGACTAAACATAATGCCGACTATCTCGCACCACACTGCAGCCTCTAACGTGGACGGATGGACGGACGGCCAGTGACTATCCATAATGCCGACTATCTCGCACCCCACTGCACTTGCAGCCACTACCCGGCAGACGACCCACGACTATCTGCATCCATATGACTCGCACCGTACACTGCAGCCTTTACTGTCAATGACCCACAACTACATATTATTTACTGTACCTAGTGCCCAGTGGGACCTTTAGCTGCCAACCACGACTCACCCGAGTATGACGAGCTCGCCGTAGCGGTGGCCGGCCGGCGGCCGCGGGGTGACCACCTGATCCTGCGCCGGACCCGACGGGACGCCCTCGGGCGGCTCAGTGTCCGGACCGCTGCAACAGCGCACCGTCAGAACAGGTGCCGACTCGGGCGGCCTACACATATCGGTCAGAGAATAGTACTAGGGGTACACAGGTGGGAAAGGAAGCTGTGCTGGGGCATGGGCACCGACATAAAAATGTCGCAGTTACACGTCGGCTGAAGTTATCAGTCAAAGGTACACGGGACAATTGGTTAAGCTGATCACAGGCACACTGAACTGGAGTTTATCAGTATTGGGGTGCACAGGACTCAACTGAAAACGAAATAACTATATTAGTGAAATATAGCAGACGAAATACGCTGAACACATCATAGCCTACATTAACGGACATTAGCACAACTGGTAACTACAGCAGTCGCAAACCATCCCGGGTAAAACTAACCGCACCAGATGAACCGTGACTCAGCTGTGATTGAGGCAGACGACGCTAGAACGGAAGACGAAACGTAGGGCTCCAGAGGCGGACCCGTGAAGCCAAACAACGCGACTAAAAACACTGCTCGGCCCGGCTTCGGAAGGCTCGCGTGCGTCCCACCGGCCATAGCCGAGCGGTCCGCCAACATTCAAAGTGGTGCTAAACAAGACGGCGACATAGGTACTATGGACTGCAGACACTGATGCGATCGGTGACGATCGGATTCGACATTCGATAAAGAGACGTATACCGTGTGCAAGATTGATAGCGGGGTAAAAAATATATCCAAAATAATATCCAGCTGAGGATTAAATTCCATGCGCCCTCAAATACTGGTTGGCGTTTTCTAGCGCTGGTGATTTCGCCTTCTCTGACAGAGAGCGGGAGTAGGCGGAACAGACCTACAGCGACCCCCGAGAAACCCAATTGAAAGTCGTTTCTCGGCAAAAACCATGGCATTGTCTGGTCACCGAGGGGAGGAAGCCAGCTGTACGCCGCTGAAAGGCTTCGGGCCACATAGCGGCCACGGATGGCGGACCGATATCTCCCACTGCCCAACACTAGGACCTCGACCAGCATTGCGGAGCCGGTACATTCGACTCCCAGCTGGAACCGTTAAAATATACTGGGATCCGGAACCGTTCAAAACATTAAACGACATCGCATTTCTGGCCGCAAATATATCATTTCGACAAGGAGAGCGTTGGGGGGGGGGGGCAAGCGACCTGCGACATTCCAACCCGCGTCCTGGCGTTGGGATGATTCGATCTGACGGCACACTCAAACAAAGTCCTCATTGGTATTTGGTGTGGAACTGGGGTTTACAAACATACCTAATCCGCCTTGTGGCCAGAGCGTTAGACAACAAGACAGCAGGACAAGCCGTACAGTACAGTACAGAACAAGCCGTAATCGCCACGCTGTGTATGTGGAAGGCTTGTGATGGCAATACATACATGCATAGGTACATACATACAGGACGTGTGCCCACAGTCGTCCCGCGGCGGTCCGCGGTCGTACCTACTGCGGTGGGTTACTCACTGTTCTGGCATGCCGACGTCCATACAGTGTCGGATACATAGGGGTCACTGCCGGGCCAGCGACTGTCCCCTGCAAAAGTGACAGTAGAGAGGGGTTACAAATCTATACCTAGTGCCGGATACATTGGGGTCACTACTGGTCCAGAGACCTTCGATAGTGCAGAGGTGCAGTAGTCACCTGCATGGAATACAGAAGTAATAGCCAGAGTTGCATCTTCAACAGTGACAACTGAACAGGGAGAGTTATGCTTTCAACAGCAAGAACAGAGTTAAACCTTCAACAGTGACAACAATGAGAGTTAAGTGAGAGAGTGGGCCTGACAGTGAGTGGGTACTTCATACTGAGTGGGTCCTGGATAGATCCCCACTCCACATATACCCTAGCTAGACTCTGGGGGATCCACACTTCATAAATATCCAGGAGGCATCCCCACTCTACATACACCCTGGTTGTATCCCCATCCACACACCCTGGCTGTATCCAAACATAGCATGAATTGATCCACATCACACTTTAAAATGCATGCTTGGGATGGATCCACACTTCACAGATACCCTGGGAGGATCCACCTTCAACAAATACCCTGGATTGACCCTCACTCTAAAATAAGTACCTACCCTGGATGGAACCATACTTAACATGTACCTACCTACCCAGTTGGGTGGATCCACGCCACACAAATACCCTGGGAGGATCCACAAATGCTGTTAATGGGTTCATAATCCATAACTACTCTGGAGTTATCCACACTTCACAAACACCTTGGATGGATGCATACTTCATATATACTGATAACTGTAGAAGGATCTGCACTGCACAAATATGCTGGATGGATCCAAACTTTATTTACACCCTGGATGGATCCTACTCCACATGTACCCTGAGGCCTGATTCCTATGGGGATCAACTCTGCTTTGCCCTCATCAGATACCTGAGGGAGATGAGTATGGATACCCCATGAGCAATTAATATCACTTGCTAAGAATATCTCACCTCTATAAGCAGTATATAGAGAATGTTTCTATGAATTTCTGCCAAAAACAATGGCATTTTAAGATCTCGAATTAGGATTCAGGCATCATAGGAGTCTCTGTCTTCTCCATAAATGTCAGACATCATGGACTTAACTCACAAGCACAACATAAGTGAAAAGCAACTGCAATGATGCAATGTATGGTATCTGCATGCGATAGGTAGACCTCAATACCAATCAATCAGACACCACACCAAACCAAGTTAAGTTGCAGAGAATCAGGATGCATTCAGAACACTTGCAGTAAGAGCAGGATGAACAGATGATTACTTTTTCCACTATGCCAATGCCCCAACTTTCATGATAAATCACTATCACTAGTTAGGTACTTCATTATATGCTGAATGACAAATGTTAGCACCCTGTGGACTGTGGTGACGTGACCGTGCTGATAACTTAACAAACCCAGATCCTATCATTATTTTAAGGTCACGATGCACTTTATGGTCTGCACTGCCATTCTTTGAACAAAGAAAACTCACACTGATGAATGTCACATCACAATAATGAAAACAAAGCACAGACACGCCACTGGTATGCAAGGATATAATAACACCTTTTTATACAAACCTTGTGCAGGGTATAACGGATAATATGGATTAGGCACCGATCAATAACACAAAATTGATTTTAGCCGTTGGCAATCACTGAACCTATTTGTATTACCTCTAACGACCCCAAAGCTCACACTCTCCGGGCATTGCACAGCATCTACGCTTTCAGCTTGAGCTTGAGCCGTCGCCAGTCTTTTCAATAGCAAGCCAATGCTCGATCTATTATGACAGCTGACTAGTTTCAAGGCTGAATACCAGCTGATTGTGTTTTCATCATAAATGTAATGACATTTGAAGTAAATTTTGCACATTTAAAGTTGTAAAAGCTTTTCAAAATGTCATGTAAATGTTAAAATTACATGGAAATGATATCAAATCACAGCTTGTCATAAGCACTGTCGTGAAATCATTTCAGGGTATCACAACGTTTAGGGACATAAGTGAAAAATGGTTATTTGTTTAGGAATTTCCCTTCAATTACTTTTCTTTTTTTCTTTTTAGGTTGTGAATATTTAAAAAAAATAAATATTTTCTATCTTTTATGCTAAATTTTGTAAACAAATAATATATCATACGGCCAAAACCGCGCGACCTTGACGACAATCAGCTGAAAAGAGTTGATGGCTAAAGAGACATTTGTGAAACAATGATGGCGTCGGATACGCCCAAACAGTGCGCGGATATCGTCGCGGATGGGGTCGTGAGATTTGTGTGCAGTCGTGCGAGATATGGTGTCATGTTGATGTTGGATTTGTGTTGGTGAGGAGTTGTAAAGTGGAAGAATAGTGAATTAAATTGGACTTGTGTTGAATGTTGCGCTCACTTAGAAGTGATTCAGTTCAGTTCTCGGTTCCAGCTTGAAATAAGCCTTTTCAATTGGCCGAGCTCAGGCTTCATTCGGTGTCAGCCAAGGCCTTGGGTTGGCCAAAGACAACCCCTTGGAGGGTGTGCAGAGTGCTTTCCTGAGTACCATCTAAACTGAAGGTGCGACTCCTGTGGCTTGTGAAGGAATCAGCAGGTAAGGATAACGGGCGCAGACAATCCGTTGATTATATTGCAGAAACGCAGTAATTAGTTGCCCACCTACCCTCAATACAATTATCTATATTTACTGTGAATTTGCCAAACAATGAAGCAATGAAACTGGTCTAAGATTTTGTATAACACCTTTTGTTGAACTGCAAGATGAGGATGTAGAGCCATGCACCTGTGAGAAGAGCCACTAAATCTGATTCACTACCTACGTACATATGTGACTTGGACTGCACTTGGATACCTATGTACCAAACCATGATCATGATCATGGGACCTTCACTGCAATAAGGAGGATCAGGAATAAGTTGTTAAATAGAGGAAGCTCAAGCTTGACTTCTGTTTATTGAGGAACAGGAAAACACAATGACAATGAATTGACATCCATGAGCAAAATGAATTAGGGTTGCACTCACATGCATTATCTATCTTCATTTTCCCCTTATCTCTACAACCAAATAGGCATTCCTGGGGGGATCTAATGCATTATGCAAAGGTCCCCAAGGTCATCATCATCAACATTAGCAAGGCCGTAGAACTGCTCCATGGAACTAGGTCATGAATTGAAATCATTGCATAATTTATTTGTTGTTTGCCTACTTGTTCATGAACAGCTGGTTGTTATGCAATGTTAGGTGGGAAGGTAGTTAATAAATTCATTCCTTCAAGGCCATCTTTTCACAAAAAATTGCTCGCATCCTGAATGTTCATGGATGTCTATGAACAGGATATCATTTCTGACATTCCTTTGTGCTGTTCCACCATTCTCATACAGTGCATACTTGGCTCCAGGCTTGTGCTAGGTGTGGAAGATAAGCTAATCCTATTTCAAGAACATAAATTCATGATTTGTTATCTGTTGATTTCATTTCATGAATACTATTGTGTTTTGTACTTTTTGTGACGTCATGCAAAACGTCACTGAGGTTGTGCAATGTCATTGGGATGGGGTGTTTTGTTTAGCTTCCGATCAAATTGAGCCGATCAAATTGAGCTGGTGAGTTCGGAAAGTCATCAATGGCCTAGGAGGCCTACGGTATCAAATGATCTGTGATATGAGCTTCGACTGAATTTGTAATCGGCACCGCGCGGCGCTGAGGCTTCGGGCTGGAGCTTCAAAGATCATGACTAAATAACTAGCCCTTTTTAGATAGGTCAAAGGTCAGGTCACCGAAGGTCATCAAAAGTCAAATCTGGTTTATGTCGACAATTTTCAACAAACCGGCGTATAACTCGGGGACGGGTAGAGCTACAGGGCCGAGGAAAAATGCATTTGATAGCCCTTACAACGTTCTTTCTGTAGACTGTCCTCACATCCGACATAAGTTCAACGGTTTAGTCTGCAGAGGGGAGAGGAGACACTGCAAAATTGTCGTTTTTTTTGCGAAAATAGTCTTTCCCGCAATAACTATTGACTCAAGAGTGTTAAGCACCAATTTCTTCCTAAAGGAGAGCAATTCAATTTTCTTCCATTGGCTTCATATTGAAAGATCTCGAAATTGGGCTGGCCTTAGTTCACTGATATCATCCTGGTCTTAGTATTGGAGCCTGGAGGCTGGAGAACATTCCAGGATTGGTCAGAAGGATTGGTCAGGCAAGACAAAGAGCACCATAGACTGATGGACTTGTTTTATTTTCACCGTGATGCAAGCTTTAAATGAATGCCTGGAATGGGATTTGGAATCGGAGTGATAAAAACTGTCAACTCTGCAGCCCTGAATTTTTCTCACCCCTGATGCGGTACATGATGCTTGCCGGGACCGTCACCCATACGAATATGCTTCAAAGGTAGTTGAATTCATCATTGAATTCGCGTACCTACACATACATTCCACAATCCCATTGAAATTTCTGAACGGGAGGCAGTAGGACCGAAATCGAAGAGTTGGCGGGCCATGAGAGAGAGCTATCCCGTGCAATAATGCGCTCCTCAAAGGTAGCTGTTGCGACCAGCCGCCCTGCAGGGGCCACCGTGTGTCATGGTGTCGCCGCATTAACGACGAGGTATAGGAGCAGGAGGGACCGTCTGAGGGTGGTACGGTACTTGCCTCTTTGCAGTCTATAGCGTGTGGCTAGTCGGGTCTTTTGTATCACGGCAATACCTGCCTAGCTCCGTTCTCGCTGATATTGATGTTCCCGCCTAACCTGCTCGGTGCCCCGTCTCGGGATTTAGAATCATGGTAGGAGCTGGCGTCGTAGTGTCGTTCGTGTTCTGGAAGGCTCGTCGTGTCTGTGTTTGGTTCTGTTCGCAGGTGAATTGGCCAAGTAGAATCTGTTTGTCGTTTTTCATTTATTTGAATATTTTAGGCGGACAAAAAAACATTGTTTTATTACACTTTCTTTCTTGGTGAGTTTTTAAAAAGTTTGTTTATGTAATTGTGTTGACCCATTAAAATGGGCACAGTTATTTATTAACATTTCAGTGGGTATGCACTGCTGCGGATTTAAGTTTTTAAAAGCTCGGAGGTTCCAACCAAAATGGTAAAAAAAAAGTTTTTTTTTCTAGGCTTTACAAGCTCAAACAAGCTCGAAATAAACCAGAATAGTTGTAGTAGGCTCTGCTGGTCCGTGACCACTCCTTATTTTGAGACACTTTGTCGATTGTGCCGCGTATTCAGGTCGTCCGACAGACAAGACACGGACAGTGTGCGCAGACTGCACCTGGGAGTTGCGGTGTGCGGTGTGTATGTCCGGTTGGGTAGACCGCTCTACATCCTCCCTGGCTTTAGCTGCGCGCCTTCTGTGCTGTTCCCATGTTGTTGATGCTCGGCTGCTCGTGGCAGTAATCGATAGCCCATTCTCCAACGATTAAACGTCAGCAGACTAAGTGAAGATGCTATCGGCTGTATGAGGCGAGCTCTATGGCCGATCAGCATTGGGGCCAGAAAATGTCACTGTATTGTTACTGTTTCTTACGTCGAACATGCGTAAGAAAGTATCTCATCCACCCACAATTGCACAAAGACTAACTTAGCCGTTAGGTGTTAGTCAGCGCCCACCATCCATTCCGCCAATCGTGGCGGTCACGCGGAAACCGCCCTTGCCGGGCTGAGGTCACACGTGGCCCCCGCGCCTGCTCGGGTCGGTGGTGTTTGCTCTCGCGTGGACAGCGGCAGCGGCACGTCGTATGTCGCTCCCCCTGGCCTGACAGCAGGCCGGGCTGGTCGGCGCGGCCCGCGGCGGCTGCGTGCCCAGGCCGACCCTGGAGCGATCACGTGCCTGTGTGCACGAGCGGCTCGTGAGGTGGC
Source organism: Amphibalanus amphitrite (assembly GCF_019059575.1). Classification (NCBI taxonomy): domain Eukaryota; kingdom Metazoa; phylum Arthropoda; class Thecostraca; order Balanomorpha; family Balanidae; genus Amphibalanus; species Amphibalanus amphitrite. The sequence goes on along the minus strand of NW_024882471.1, from coordinate 120,305 downwards.
CCGGGTCGCCGCCGCTGGTGTTCGGGGCTCGCCAGGCCGCCGCTGACGTGTGGCCGTCAGCTGTCAGTGGGCCTGTCCGGCGGGCGGCATTCGCGGCCCGGTAACGTGACCCATATAGTTGTCACTCTGCCGCCCGGGCTCGGCTCCCGACTCTGTCCGACTGTCCCGACTGTCCCTGTCCCGACTGAAGTTTCTGTCTCTACTCCCAGTCTCTGTCCGGCTGTCCCTGCTCCCAGAACCTGTCCCGACTCCCAGTCTCTGTCCCACTCCCAGTCCCTGACCTACTCCCAGTCGCTGTCCCACTCCCAGTCTCTGTCCGGCTGTCCCTGCTCCCAGTCGCTGTCCCTGCCTTGACTCCCAGTGACTGTCCCACTCCCGGTCTCTGTCCGACTCTAGTCTCTTGTAGGTCCCCGTGTAGGTCTCTTCCGTCAAGGTTCGTCGTGTCCGGTTCAGTATCTCTCCTCTATCATGTAGTTATGTCCGGTTCAATATCGTTCCCCGATCATGTATGTCCGGCTCCCCTCGCCGCTTCTGTCTGTCCGGTCCAGTATCTCTTTCCGATCCTGTCGGTCCGGTGCAGTCTTTTCCCCTCCATCCCATCCCATCCCTCTCTCTCTCTCTCTCTCTCTCTCTCTCTCTCTCTCTCTCTCTCTCTCTCTCTCTCTCTCTCTCTCTCTCTCTCTCTCTCTCTCTCTCTCTCTCTCTCTCTCTCTCTCTCTCTCTCTCTCTCCTCCTCTCTCCTCATCTCTCCTCTCGCCGTGACCGGCCAGCCACCTGACCGTACCCGGTGCCCGTGCTGGCCGGCCGGGCGGGCGGGCGGCCGGGCGGGGCGCGTCGGCTCTGCGTCCGGCTACACCCGGCGCCCAAGGCCGCGGCTGTCTACCGTGCTGCAGCAGCCGCCGCGCTGGCCGCCCGGTAAACAGCGCCTGGCCCACCGGCTGGTGTGCTGCAGGTCGGCATACACCCCGACAATGTGTCCAAATTCTGAGCCGAAACGGACGTGATCGGCTTGAGTAGTCTCGCAGGGTGGACCGCTATATGACTATTTGTACGATGTGTTGGCTAAATTTTTGCCCACTTTGGGTGGAGTATTCGCAAATATTTCCGCGTGCCACACGAAGGTACTGCTGCTTAAATGCAGTGCATCGTAGTGAAAGGTGTTAAGAACTTAGTACAACAAAATTGTACGCTGTTATGTGGAATTATTTGGTGAAATTTCTTCTCTCAGTAGATATTTTCGACAGTCCAACTCTCAAATGCAAAAGGATCTAGGTAAAATAACAGCCCACACTGGCAGGTATGTTGATGTTAGGCAAAACGGACCCCTCGTTTGGGCTGAGACGGACGTCCCTGAATGAGTGAGACGGACGGCCCGGAAGGAGTGAGACGGACGGTACTGGTACGGAATAAGTGAGACGGACGGTACGGGGGAGTGAGACGGGCGGCCCAGAAGGAGTGAGACGGACGGCCCGGAAGGAGTGATCGGACGGCCCGGAACGAGTGACATTGTCATTCTGAAGTGAGAATGTCGAACGTCCCATAATAGGTAGCGGGACGCACGTCCCGGAAGGAGTGAGATTCACATTCTGTGACGAGTGATGATGAGTCAGGAATGAGTGAGATGAACATTTCAAAAGGTGTTGGACGAAGGTCCCGGAAATAATGCGATTGACTTTTCTGAAGAAGTGAGATGAACGTTGTGTGGGTAGAGAGACCCACGTTTTCGGTGGAGTGAGACAGGACTGCTCCTGCCGTGGTGTGGGCTCGTGGGAGAGGGTGTGGAATTTGGTCTGTGGATGCCGTGTGGGACGAACCGCTCCTACCGTAATGTGAACGCCGTGTAGAAGAGGATGGACGCCGCGCGGGAGCGTGTGGACGCCGCGCGGGGGCGTGTGGACGCCGTGTGGGACGGCTCCTTTCGGTATCGATTGGCTGACGCGCGGTTCGTTTGACGGAACGACTCGTCGAGGCGGTGCGCGGCTCCGAGCGGACGGCGGTCGCTCTCGTCGGGACGGCTGCTGCGTGTGATCGCCACCGCAGTGTGTCGACGACCTTGGGCGGCCGGGCGGCGGCCGACGGCCCAGTCCCACACTGCACTGAGCGGCGGCAGTCTGACACTGCAGTGAGCGGTGGCCGGCCCAGCTCGACACTGTACTGAGCGGCGGGTGGCACAGTCCGACTATACCGCACTGCTCGGCCCAGTCCGCTACCCTCGTCGTCCGTACATACATACTGAGCCGGACCAGTTAGCGGCAGCCGCACTCTACTGACGCGGCCGGCGGCTCTCGTTGGATTCAGTGTTCTCGTTTCTCCGGCACGGTTGGGCGGTTGTCCGGCGGCACGGCGAACCGCCCACTCACGGTGAACGGCCCGTCCCCACCGGTCAGTCATCACACCAGGAACTGCAGCGGCTCACTGGCTCGGCTGGTATTGATGGCTTTTTCCTTTTCTAATCAGCACATTCCCAGTCGCTGATGTGTGTGTTATGTAAGTTCCTGCAGGCTGCTGTGCAGGTCTCTATGCGTGGACAGTGTGGTGTGCGGCCCTGAGACTGAGCTCTACAGAATTGGACTCTGCCGGACCACAGTGTGTCCAATCGGTTCCAACAGTCTTCTTCACAGCTCCTTACTGGTTGCTCCCTTTCTCATGGCTTCCTTCCGCCCCACCCCACCCAGTTATGGTTCCTCTCAATTCTGCTCTCTGGACCCCTCCGTCTCGTGTACCTTACCGGTACACGAGACGGAGTGTACCGGTATGTATGTACCGGTACATACATACCGGTACCATATGTACCAGCATGTATGTACCGGCGCGGTGACGGCGGACTGCGGAGGCCGTCCGTCCGTCCGTCCGTCCGTCCGTTGACCGCTCCACCTGTCACCGGCGCCGAGCCCCCCCCCCCCTGTCCGCTGACCCACTGACCTTACACGGCGGCGCCACGGCCGGCGGCTGAGTCCTACCCCGCCCCGAGGAGATGTCACTCGGCCACAGACCCCGTCATCGGCGCCTGAGGCTGTCACATACACCGCGCTCTCCTGCCTCGCGTTTTGCAAGCGCGGTATTCTTCGTTAGCTGGGCGGTGCATCAGTCCGAGTGATGTCACCCCGTCCCCCGCACGTCCCACGTCCCGCGCTCTGTTTGTCCCGCTCTACCCCGCCCCCTCCGGTGCCTCCCCCGCCCCTCCGCCCCCTCCAATGTCGGCGCCGCCGGCGAGTGCCGCTCCGAGGGCCGGCCGGCGCCGCTGGCTGCCGACCGCCGCTGCACTGTCGGTGGCCCGGCTAATGTGGCCTTGACCGCTCGACTACCGGCAGGGCGGCGCAGTCGGTCGGTGTCGGTCCTCTGGGTGGTGTGGTCTGTTCAGGAGCGGCAGCACGTGCTCCGCCGGGGAGAGGGGTAGAGCGCTGTCTGGAGAGAGGGGAGATATGTCGGTGGGAGGAGCGGTCGGCAACAGTGGCCGTCACCTCCTGCGGCTAGACTTGACAGGAATGGCCGACATTGCAATGACTGCAACGGGCGCTCCGGCAGATCAGCATTGTCGCAAGCGGCAGACCAATATTATACCTTGCAGTCCAGACCAGCACATCATCAGTCACATGCAGACCAGCACATTATCAGTCACCTACAGACAAAGGGACGGACGGACGAAAGGGTGGGACGCCCGTGCGCAACACGTATTGCGTGCTTGCATCAGTCAGCGCTTCGTCCGTTTACTTTGTGGTGTTGTTTTATCTGCGCATTAACGGTCGACGAAGGTCGAGCTCTGAGGGAAAGAGGCTCGCCGATGGAACCAGTTCTCAAAGGGTCTACCGGGAAAATCAGTTTCCCAAGGGCTTCGCCGAGGATAGGTTTCTGTGGACTGCACCGCTGTGATGATGTCCGTAATGCACGGGGACAGGTAGCCGTTCGCCATTCTGGCGTGGCGCCTCCGAATCAGTACTGGCACGTTCTCAGTGCGTGGACACTGGACGGCTCAGCGCTGGGTGGTCAGCGCTGGCGCCACTCGTCTCCGGCTAAGCAGGGCTCAGCACGGCTCTCAGCAGGGCTCAGCTGGGCCCAGCAGCACGGCGCTCAGCACAGAGCGGGGCGCGCGGTTCATGGCCCAACTCCCTCCGGTAATGGTGAGAAAACAGCCGGCGCTGTGAGCCCGCCGGGCCCGAGTGGTGAGCCGGCGCCACCGTCTGAAGTGAGCCGCCAGCGCGTGTGTACCGAGTCGCGGTGCTCTGCGGCCGTGTCGATGGCCGCGCTCGGAGCCGATCGGGGGCTGACACGACCGAGAGACGGAGCGGCGGCGGCCGGCGGCGGCCGGCTGCCGACGTTATTTATCACCGGGATCAATACTGGACGGCTCACTCACTCAGCGCGACCTGCCGCGCGCCGCGGCCCGTCCGAGGACCGCTACCGCTGTCTGATGACCGACTACCGCTGTCGGAGGGTCGAGGACCGGCTACTGCGGCTGCCGGAGGACCGTGTATCGCCGCAGCCGCTCCGAGGACCGGCTGCCGCTGTCCGAGGACCGCTACCGCTGTCTGAGGACCGCTACCGCTGTCTGAGGACCGACTCCCGCTGTCCGAGGACCGGGTACCGCTGTCCGAGGACCGGGTGCTGCTGTTCGAGGACCGGGTGCTGCTGTCCGAGGACCGGCTACCGCTGTCTGAGGACCGACTGCCGCTGTCTGAGGACCGGCTACCGCTGTCTGAGGACCGGCTACCGTCGCTGTCTGAAGACCGCCCACTGCCTCGGTCGGAGGACCGGCCGCTGCCGCTGTGGGGTCGGAGGACCGACTACTGCCGCTGTGGGGTCGGAGGACCGGCTACTGCCGCTGTGGGGTCGGAGGACCGACTACTGCCGCTGTGGGGTCGGAGGACCGGCTACTGCCGCTGTGGGGTCGGAGGACCGACTACTGCCGCTGTGGGGTCGGAGGACCGGCTACTGCCGCTGTGGGGTCGGAGGACCGACTAGTGCCGCTGTGGGGTCGGAGGACCGACTACTGCCGCGTCGCGCTGTCGGATTACCAGCTACCGCCGCCACGTGTTTGGGCTATTGTCGCCACGGCACCGAGGTGGTGCCGCCACGTGGATTGAGCTACTGTCGCCACTGCTCCGAGGTGGTGCCGCCACGTGGATTGAGCTACTGTCGCCACGGGGCCCGTGCACTGCCGGTACAGGGCAGGTGTATTAGTTTAACTGCCAGTGTGAGGGCGCAACCAGGGGGTCCTCCGCATTGTCGCCATCCTCGCTGTCCTCAGTGCGGGACTGAATCGGTCGGCGGGTCAAAGCCTGTTATTGTTCGAATCAGTTGCTAGCCGGTCGAATCTCGATGCCTGAAGATTACGGCCTCAAAGCAGCAGTCCGATGCCTGCAAAGCAGGCGTCTGCAGTGCTCTGAGCGGTTTGCACAGGTATTAACTCCGTCGCGGAAGTGTTATCGGAACGGCTGAGCGCGCAGCTGCCCGCCGCCCGGTGGTTCGCAGTCGGCCGCAGGGGTATGCTGATAGGCCGAGCCGAGCCAGTGGCTGCTAAATGTCCGCTCGTTGTATTAACAGTAACGGTTACGGACTCATTGGGGCGAGACACCAATGCTAAAACTTGGCAACAGGTAGGTCGGATCCCTGAAATCACCATTGAAATTTAACTGGTCGCGTGAGAAAGATGGAATGGAAAGTATCGACGGCACAGGTGGTAGTTTGTGCTTTGAGTTCATTAACCCTCGCCGGCCGAGGGGGGGGGGGCGGGTGCCGCCCCCCCATAGGGTTTTTTTCGCGATAGCTCCGAACACGCTGGCGATAGAGAGCTGAAACTTGGCATACCTGACCTTTGATCCAAGCCGGATCTTTTGACACCAACCGCATTTTTGGGTCAGATCAGGTCACTGACCTATGACGTCATAAGTGAACCTCTGCACGGTCTTCAGATGTCGCAACTTCGCAACGCCCTCACTGCCAGAGGAGATGTCACAGGGAAATGAAACTTGCAGGATCTAGTATCCATTATGAGTCCCGCAACTTGTATATCTCGGATTTTTCATAAAGGTCATATGAGGTCAGGTCATTTTCGTGACCTCACCATTATAAGTCAATGGGGAAAAATTCAAACTGCTATTCTGGCGCCGGGAACGATCTCCAACTATCTCAAGCACACAGAATCGTGATTTGATGCACTCCTTGCAAGGTTAGATGCGTCACTTTTGCAATGTTGACCTTGCATGACGTCATTTATGACGTCATCAAGGTCAAATTAGTTTTTCGTCAATAACTCTTGATCAAATTGAGCTAGCGAGTCGGGAAAGGCACCAATGGACTCAGGAAGGCCTGCCGAATCGAATGATATGCGACATGACCTCTTTCGACCAACTTCGTGACCTGGGGGTGCTGACCTGACCTTGACCTGAGGTCAACACCCCAAGTTGACCTGACCCGGACAAAAAGTATATCATTCGACGCGCCTGAGCGAGGCGAACACGATGCTGCCAAAATCGGCGCTCTGCGGCCGTTTTTTGCGAAGTTATTCACCAAAAACTGAACCGTACCCTGGGGCACTTGACCTGACCTCAGAGGTCACCGGTTGACCTAGGACCTTAAAATCGGGTACCAATCTCTGCGTCTCGTAACGGCGCACACGCTCGTTTTTTCCGCGACGCGCTAGCTCCACCAGGGGCGAAACGGCGAGGGGGGGGGGTCGTACCCGCCCCCCCCCCCTCGGCCGGCGCGTATGTAGAAAACCAATAGGTCCGGCGAGGGTTAAATTTAATGCCGAATTGAGTTTCAGAGCGTTTTGCGCACCACACGATTAGTTAAACGAACCCCCAGCTGCTACCAAGCATGGACCCAGTAAATATTGTCACAGTGCACATAAAGGGGCTCTCCGTTGCTTCTTTGCTACCTTTCGTTACGGAGGGCCTTAGACGCTAAATACTGCAGCTTCTTTTCATACATTGGCAGCCGAGCTCCCCGCTCACTAGCAACTTCGAGAGTCGGCTGTCGCAGAGCCGCTCTGTCCGTGCCCATCCCACTGAAACGCGCTGACACCGCACCCCGCTGACGGGCGCTGTCTGACCCGCACCCCGCTGACGCGCTGTCTGCCCGCTGTGCCACACCCCACTGACGCCTGCTGCCTGCCCGCTGTGCCGCATCCCACTGACGTCCGCCGTCTGCCCGCTGCCCACCCCACTGACGCGCCGTCTGCCCGCTGCCCACCCCACTGACGTGCACTACCTGTCCTGTGTCCGCACCCCACTGACGCTCTCTGTCTGCCCGCTGTGCCGCAGCGATGGACTCGCCGGATGCGACGCTGCAGTTCCAGTTCCAGTGCGGCCTGGACCGCGGCTCGGTCACCGTCGACACGGCCGGCCTCACGCTCAAGACGCTCAAGGAGCACGCCTTCGACTTCCTGACGCACAAGGTGGGTGCCTGCGGACGGACGGCGCGGCGGCGGGCGGCTGCCAGCGGCCGGCACGCTCCAGTTCACTGGGCGCCGCGCCGGTGGCCTTCATTGGCCGTATCGGCCGGCGGCCGCTGCCAGCCGGCGACGGTCGAGTCGGTCTCGGCGCCCGGGCCTTTGTGCTGCCGCCGGACCGGTCGGGGGCCAGGGGGTATATAACTGGTAGGCTGGGCTGGGCACCAGCGGACCGGCCCGGGATGGAGGTCTGTGGTTGGTTTCTGTGTTTCTACCTAAGTAGGAATAGAGGCAGAAAGCATCGCTTTGTGAATGCTTGTTTCTGTGCTTGTTTTCGCCAGTAGGCAGACCGCAAGTATATTTAGCTATTCGCAGTTGGTTTGACATCTGTCCTGGCATTCGGGGGTCCGACTGGGTCACTGTCTGTCAGCGAGCTCGTGGTGCGTCGCCACTTTTCCTGCTTGGCAGTGGTTTCGGGAACGCGTTTTTTACTATGGTCCGTGGCCCTTTTACGTGTATTTTACACGGTTGTCTATTGTTGCATTTTGCGCAGGCTGGTCTGTTGTATTATGTACGATGGGCGTTGTGTAATGTGCATGGTGATTTGTTGCTGTGTCTGGTGCGGGTTGTTGTGCTGCATTTTGTGCGACAGATACGGTGATCTGTATTTTGTATGTACGTGCTCCATTGCTGTATTGCGTACGGTCTGGTCTGTGGCGGTATTTTGTATGTATGGTCTTTTTTACCGCGGCGGGTGAGCCGGCCGGAGTTCCGTCAATATTGACCGGTCGCGGGCAGAGGCCGGCCGACCGGCGCGCGCTCTGTGTACCGAGAAAGGAAGGCCGGAAAGGAGAGACAGCGGGAGAGAGAGCGAGCGAGACAGAGGGGAGGACCAGTCATTGGCCCTGGCCCTGATCTCAATCTTGACCTGACCTACTTGGATGGCTGTTCGGCTCTCACGGGCGCCCGGCCGTGACCGTGACCCTGACCGTGACCGTGACCTGGGCGCGGAGAGGGCAGTGTCGGCGCCCGCCGGCCGGCCGATCCTGTGTCCCGCCTCCTTTCCCGGCTTTATCCCTGTCCGCCGTTTCCAGAGTCGATGACCTGCCTCTCGGTCCCACGGTGCACTGCGGTGCCACTCGGCGCGCGCCCGGACCGGCCGGGCCCCCGGCCGTGCAGACCGGCTCACAGTTGGGAAATCCCCAGCTAGAGAGCACGTCCGGCATGCCGGCGAGTCGGCTGGCCGTATATGGCACTGAACTCGGGGTGAGTCAAGTTATTAAATAATTTTACCAAATGCAGCTATTTTAAGAAGACCACCAACGTGTATCGTCAACATCCTGATAGCCGCATACTGTGTCGTATCCCGATCCCTGGGTAGCGGGTAGTAGCCCCGTGCCCCGGTCCCTGGTGCTGTGCCGTATCCGGATCCGTGGGTGGTCGGTAGTGTGTAGTGTGATTCCAATCCCCTGCACTGGGTTGTGAGCGTATTCACATGCCAGAAGACGCCGCCGACCCGACCCGCCGAGTGCCGCGCATTCCTCCCACAGCAGCGCACCGTGCCCGGCCGTGACGTCATGGCACCCAGTGGCGTCATCGGTGACGTCACTGTCCGATAAATAAACCATTGCCGGGCCGGCGGAAATGTCAGCGCGTCGCACCGGCAGGTCGATCTCAGCCGTACCGATGATGGGCTGTTTTTGCGGTGCGTTTTTTTTCTGCCCGAGATGGCGGCTGCTGTGTGAGCCCCGTGGAGTGGTAGAGGCGGTGCGGTGGCGGCGGTGGCGGCGGCGCTCTCACCTCTGTACCGCGCGGCGCGGCGCCCCCGGTCGGCCGTCCGGTCTCTGTCGTATCCGGGTGGCCGCCTCAAAGCGGGCTGGGCCGCGCCGGATGTCACCGGGCCCCGGCGGCCGGTCTCGTATGACGTGAGTCCGGGACGGGTGTCGCACCGGCCGGCGACCCGTCCCACCGGTCATTGAGGCCGACAATGGCGCCGGCCGCCGGGTGGGCGTGGCGGCCGGCCGTGTGTCGCCGCCGCTGTCGACTCAGCGCGGCGCCAGCCGGAACGACTGGCGGCCTGTGGCGGAGGCCGGCCCGCCGCGCCGCCGCCGCCTCGGCCTTCGGTGTCCGTGTCCGTGTCGAAATGCGGGGAATACCGGGAGACCGCAGAACTGGTGCCAGACGCCCGGCCTTTGTGTCACGAGGGTGGGTGGACGGGGGCGGGAAGAGTCGGCTAGAGGTCTCAATCGGATGCCTCTTTGTATTCCAGCACCAAGACAGTGCCATTATGGTGTTCGGATATTTTTGTTGGTGCCCCATATTGTCATTATTAGCCTAGTGCGCTGTAAAGTTTTTTTTTACCATCCCCTGCATAACGGTTGTTTAGGTATATTCGCTGTTCCAGCCAATGTCTCGAAATCGACATTAGTACTAAAAATCTGTAGAACGTTTGTGGACGGCGCTGGGGGGAATGTGGACGGTGTGGCGCGGTGTATGGACTGTGGCTGTGGGGCGCACCGGCAGAGCTGTGGCGGTGTATGAGGTGTCCGCTCGTTCCCCGTTGGGCGCGGACAGCGGCCCGTACTGGACACCCGGAGTGCCGGCCGCGCCGCCCGCCTCCGGGACCGGTGGATCCGGTCCGGGGCCGGCCCGGTGATACGACAGCCTTTGGGGGCCGACCAGGCTCGTTATCGGACGGCGCTTATTTCGGGCCCGCTATGGACCGTCCGGAAATAGCTGCCTATCTGTGATGTATGACGCTATTTGACGACTTGGCTACTGTTTGCTCAGAGCAGTAATGACACCCACTGCTACCATTCGTATATCCTGCTCGTATAGCGCGGACCCGTCACTTGTGTAGCGCCTTTCCGCCGTGGCGAAGTAGGGCGTTTGACCACGGTCGATCTGATGGACGCCTATTGACAGAACCTGCTGTCAATGGACTTCCCTGCGCGACTCGCCGCGGGCTGTCGCCGCTCTGAGTTGTCCACTGAGTGGGGCGGCGCCGCGCTCAGGGCCGGCCCGCCCTGCACACAGCGCCGTCGCCGGCCGGGCGCGCTCCGCCAGTCGTCACCGGTCGCCGCCGACTCAGACGTCGGCCATGCATTTACCATCGGCGGCGGCGCTGTGGGAAGTTTGCCGTGCGGCCGGTGCGCTGAGGCTAATGTCAGGACGCTGCACCTCGGCGGCGGGAGCGACGCCCGCCGGCCGCCGCCCGTCGGATAAAGGTCAGACGGTCCGCCGTCGGACCACAGCGCCTGAGTCGACTGGGAGGCCGCCGCCGCTGTACTCGCCGCCTTTATAACAGCGGAGCTCAGAGTAAACAGGCACTCGGTACGCCACACCCGCGCAGCTCTGGCTTCCGTACCGCACATTAAATAGGTACTGGCTTATTTGCTACGTGAATGTTCGTGGCAGTGGCCTCGGCCGCCGCTCCTAATGTGCGGTGCAACCAACCGCTGCCACTGGTAGCATCATCATGGGGGTCCATCACCTCGCAGCCGACTGTCGACCCCAGGGAGACTGCTGGTCTATATGTGCGGTCCTCCCCAGGGAGACAGCGGCTGTCCGCGCAGTCCATCCCAGGGAGACACTGGTGGTCCGCGCGGCCTCTGTTGGTCCGTATGGTCCACTGTTGGTCCGCGCGGTCCGCTGGCGGTCCTCTTGTGAGTCTGTGACCCCCAGGGGAGCGCTACCCGGACGCTGAGCTCGGGTAACCTATGGCCGTCATTTGCCGGCGATCATGCGACGGGCGGTAACGAGGAAATGGCATTCCTGTGTCGTGCCGGCGGCGTGTCCCGCCCGGCACGGTCGGCCGGCCGGGCGTGCGGTGTAGACGTGTGCAGTACCCAGCCATTGCGTCTGAGCCACGCTGCCACACCAGGGCGTCTGAACGTCTCGCCGAGCCGGGCCGCTCTGGAAGTACGGCGACTCGGATCGACCGCGCTACGGAGAGCTGACTGACGCCGGTGGCAGTGTTGCTGATCGCCAACTGACGACGATGGTAGTCAACGCTGTCGTCTGACAAAGTGACGTCAGTGACAATGATCCTGGTCACTGAGTGACTTCAGTGACCAGTGACTTGTCCACGGTGTTACTGTCAACAAAATACATAAGTTGCAGTGTTGTTTATAACCAACGGACACTGCCAGTGCTTCCGATCATCAGCCGACGTCAGACGGGGTGCTGGAAGATGACGTCAGCGTGCCGTGTGTGTGTTGGATAAATAGTCCATCAAGCGAGCAGCACGTAATCAATGTCGCTACACCGTGCAACGGCAAGACAGGACGATGGTCGCTGATGTGACTAGTTTGTGGTCGCTGACGTTTTTGGTTCGTCATTCCACCGGAGAAGTGGTCGTGCTACGCCTACAAGCTAGTCGGCCACACTGATATCTTGGAACCTGCTGGCTGCTACATACAGATAGGTACGGAAGGACATCTTTGGGCGATATTGCTCAGTTCTGGGTCACATTAGGTATGCCCCGTTCACGCTGCAGAGCTCAGCCGGCGAGCCGCAGTCGGCGCACTTGCAGACGACGTGAAAGTCCGTGCGAACTGCGACGGGTGGCTAGTGGCATATTTTCTTGTGCTTCGGTTTTTCTAAGTGAAGGGCGACACTTGCTTAAGCGAACCAGAAAGACGGTCTCACTCACTTCCAAACCAGAGAAGGTGATATTTTTATCGTGCTAGCTATTTTATCGTCTCGTATGAGCTATGTTATCGTCTCGCCGGTTCCCGCGAAGGTGATGTGCAGTGGAGCGGTCCGGCTGGTGGAATGTCTGTGCGTGACCGGTGATCCGGCGATAGGTGCCGCGGATGGTCGGTCGCGGGGTATCGGTCGCCGCATCTGGCACGCTGCCGGCCCAGTCGGCTGGCGATCCGCTGGCGATGTGGAGAGAGGGATGAACCGTTAGTCGTGCCAGCCTTGACGCCTATTTCCCACTCCCATCCGCGCAAGGGTCTGCTTTACCTTCGGCCGTGCACGGGTCTGATTCCACCTATCTGTCGTGTTCTGGTGTTTGCCGGTGGCCGTCCGTTTTGTTTATCACGCTATGCCCGTCCATTCCTTGCCCATCGTATGACCGCCCCTCTGTCCGTCTTTTGTGTGTCTTGCCCACCTTTCCGTCTGATCGTCTACCTGTTTGTGTCTAAGTGCTACCAGCGGCCGGACCATGCTCTGATCTGGTCTGCCTGACTGTGTTTATGTATCTGTGTGCCGGCAGCGACCTGTTCAGAGGCCAGTTTCACCAACAAAAATAGACGGCTGCGATTATTTTTTGACAAAACGATAGTCTCAAAATGTCATTTACTGCTGAAAATGCGAGTCGGTGACTTGAAAAATGTAGCAATCTAGCTTTCAAGTGCTGTATTATTTGGTCAGCAATTACTTTTTCACCTGTTAATAGGATTTATAGACTATCGTTTTGTCAAAAAAATAATCGCAACCGTCTATTTTTTGTTGGTGAAACTGGCCTCTGGTCTATCAAACCGTGTGTGTGTGTCTGTGTGTCGCCAGCGGCCGGACCATGGCCTGGATTATCTGACTGTGTTTGTGTGTCTGTGTGCCGGTATCGGCCTGTTTTGATCGGCCTGACCGTGTTTGTGTGTCTGTATGCCGGCAGCGGCCGGACCATGGTCTGCAGTATCTGACCGTGTTTGTGTCTGTGTACCGCCAGCGGCCGGACCATGGTCTGCAGTATCTGACCGTGTTTTGTGTGTCTGTGTATTGCCAGTGGCCGGACCATGGCCTGCAGAGTGCAGTATCTGACCATGTTTGTGCCCGTGTACCGCCAGCGGCCGGACCATGGCCTGCAGCGGCTGCCGGAGAACCTGCTGCTGTTTCGGCACGACCCGTCGGCGGCGGCCGTGCTGCAGCTCATCAACTCGGTCACCGACGTCACCACCAACAGCCTGGTGGAGATCGTCATCAGCGGTCAGTGCCTACTGCCTACCACATCCTCCTGCCTACCACAGTGCCCACCCGTGGGGATGTAGGACGGGTGTGTGACGTCTGCCCGTGTGGTTAGAACTGGTCTCATACCGTCTGCCTGTATGTATGGGTGGATGTGGTTGCTTACCGCATCCCTGTGAGCATTTAGCCTGGTTCCGCACAGTCAACCCGCCAGTCTGTATGGATGGATGCTGGTTTCGAATGTACCGTCTGCCCTGTGGCTGGATGGTGCGCCGCGCCGCGCCGTCTGCCTTGATGGTGCGCCGTCTGCCTGCCGTCTGCCTTGATGGTGCTCCGTACCGTCTCCCGTATGGCTGGATGGTGCACCGTACCGCCTTCCGTATGGCTGGGTGACGTTCCGTGCCGTCTTCCGTATGACTGTATCATGCACCGCGCTGCCTGCCGTCTGAGTGATGCACTGTGCCGTGCCGTTCCGCTGTGTGCCTGGATGCCGTCTCGGCTGCAGTTGCGCGCTGTCAATAGCGGCCGCTCGCTGCGCTGCGTGTGACGGCGTCATTACGAGCTGGCGGCCTTCCCCGCGGTTAATTAGCACCTTTTTCCGGTATGGTAGCAGCCGCATGCATTGTTGAGGCGCTCTGCGGGGCGGCGGCGCGCGGCGCAACGCTGCAGCGGCGGCTGTGTCTGTGCTGCTCTCTGGCCGCTCTGTCTCCGGCCGGCGGCTCCCGGCGCCGGTCCGTGGTCCGTCCGGCTCCCAGAGCCGGTCTGTGGTCTATCTTCCGTGGTCTGTGTCGCGCCGCCGAGCACTCGCACCGACCCGACTCCGCCCCGAGGCTGTACCGGCTCTGTGACCCATCGCCGACACACCAAAGACGCCCAAGCCATGGGTAAGGTGTCCTCTCCCGCAGCCAGCACAGTCAGAGCCCACCCAGTGCACCTGTTCCACAAACTCTGGCCTCTGCCCAGTCCCCCAGTCCCGACTGTGGCCTCTGCCCACTCCTCCACCAATCTCGACTGTAGCATTTGTCAAGTGCACCTGTCCCGACTGTAAACTCTGCCCAGTCGACCAATTTCGGCTGCAGCTTCTGCCTAGTCTATCACTTCACAGTGCAACTTTAATATCTACACCTACGTGATGTCCCCTGGAACGGCTCGGTTCTGCATGGTTGGAGGGGGCGGCTGCACGCGGCTGGTCCGCCGGAGCGGGGTGGGTCGACGGGTGGAGGGGGCGGCCGCACTCGGCTGGTCCGCCGGAGCGGGGTAGGTCGGCTGGCTGGCACCTCGAGCCCGTGGGAGCTGTCCCAGCTGTGTATTGTGACTGCCACAGTCTCCCCCGCGACCGAGCGCGTCCTGAGTCTTCCTGGAACGGCCGTTCGCACTGGGTGCCTCCCCCCCCTCCCCGACCGAGGGCCCTGCGCCCCACGATCGGTCGCCCCGTGCCGTTGCTGTCGGCCGCCCGCCTCGTGTCTTACACCCTCGACCCGACCGGCGACCGGTCACTGGCTGTTGTTCCCCTGCCACCAGTTGGAGTCGGTGACGGGTGACTTTGCGTTCGGATTTGACCGGCCCGTACACCGCGCGGTGGGCGTTTGCCTTAGTTGGAGTCCCAATTCCCAATTATGTTCTAGATTATCTCACCTAGAACCTAGTTTAGACATGAGTCTCAGAGAGGACGACACAGGCAGACGGGAGATCTCCATCACATGTAGCGCCAAGGTTAATGATGCACAATCATCTTTAGTGTAGAGTGTGGACGTTTGATGCCAAGGAGACACCTGGTTTTACGATGGAAGTGTGTTCGTTTCTGACGACTCTCAGTGGCGTCTAAAATGTCACCTCTCGCCCGGTCCAATCACTGTTTTGTTTTGTTTTTTCCGTCGGTAGCATACAGGTCGCCGATGACCACTGTAGTCCGGGCGCCCAAAAACCTCCCGGTAGCATACAGGGCGAATGTTTCGTGGGTTTGAGACTGTGTGATCGTGGAGACCGTGTCCCATCACTTGTGAACAACATGACTGTGTGGAAGTGGGGGACGGAGTCATTCACTACGAGCCGCCTGGTAACAGGGCTATGGGAGCTGCTGTGTGGAAGTGGGGGACGGAAGTCTTTCACTGTGAGCCGTCGGTTAGCAGGGCTGTGTGAGCTGCTGTGTGGATCTGGGGGACGGGGTCACTCACTGTGAGCCGTCGGTTAGCAGGGCGGTGTGAGCTGCTGTGTGGAAGCGGAGGACGGAGGAGCGTTCTGTGTGGCGGTCGGCGCGCTGGGACTGACCGAGCTGCTGGGTGAGAGGAGTAGGACGGGGTAATGCTCTGTGTCTGACAGCCAGGGCTGAGCCAGATGATGGGTGGAGGTTGGGGAAGAGTTAGCGCTCTGTGTGAACCGTCACCGCTGGGTTGAAATGGAGACGGTAATGGACCGTTCACTGTGACCGTCTGAGTAGCGAGGCTGAGTGACTGCTGGACGGACCTGGTGACGGTGTACCGTTCTTTGCGGCCCGCTCTGACCAAGCCGCCGCGTCTGCCGACAGCCACCATCACACAGCAGGCGGCGGCGGCGCTGGACGTACGGCCCCACGCGCTCTACATCCACTCGTACAAGTCGCCCACCTTCTGCGATCACTGCGGCGAGATGCTGTTTGGTCTGGTGCGGCAGGGACTCAAATGTGAAGGTGAGTCAGCCGGCGCGGCGGTCCGGCCCCGTCATCGGGTCACGGACAGCTCAATGCTGTCAATGTGCTGAAGGTCGATGTTAGTGATCTCCAGCATGCGATACATAGTTTGATATGGGGTCATCGTTGTAAGAAAATGCCATTTATCTGGACTTGGTGGATCGATGTGACGACTTTTGTGGTCAGCAGAACCGATACTTGCACCTCAGTACGTGTGCCCGATGTTGACCAGCGATTTCCGTTCGCGTTCCTCATAGTTCCTGGTCCGTAATTCGCATTGCGGATCGTTTTGAGAGTTTTTGGCGCACTACGGATCGGTCTGACGCGTGCCTTTTCTGCTGTCGGCAGGGTGCGGCAAGAACTTCCACAAGCGGTGCGCCATCAACGTGCCCAACAACTGCCTGCCGCGCGAGCGTCGGCGCAAATCGTCCTCATCCCACCTGCCGCAGTCGTCCTCCGTGACGTCACTCATCTCACACGCGTCCGAGGACTCGGTGAGGACCGCTTCCGTGTCTCCAGACCTGACCAAACTGACCCGACCCCGTGCTTGGCGAGGAGTCATTAATGGCCCTCCCGAGCTAGGCTGTCGTCATTATTCGTGACGGCGAGATGCAGCACTTTGGTTGCAGTGTGACGTTGCGCCGGCCGCTCCTTGTACGGCATTGGAAACAGAAGGTCTTGGAGTCTTGCAGCTGTCTGTTCAGCAACTGCCAGAGGGCCCTGGTGCTATGTACGGCAGCGTTCAGAGGACCCAGACCGTCTGTACGAAAGCCAACCGTTCTCCGCTGGTGCTCCCCCTGACCCGTGTTTCCGTCTGTCTGTTGTGCTTCCCTGACTCGTCTCCCCGTCTGTCTGTTGTGCTCCCCTGACCCGTCCCTCCGTCTGTCTGTCTGTTGTGCTCCCCCTGACCCGCCCCTCCGTCTGTCTGTTGTGCTCCCCTGACCCGTCCCCCGTCTGTCTGGTGCTCCCCCTGACCCGTCTCCCCGTCTACCTGTGGTGCTCCCCTGACCCCTCCTTCCGTCTACCTGTGGTGCTCCCCTGACCCGTCTCCCCGTCTACCTGTGGTGCTCCCCTGACCCCTCCTTCCGTCTACCTGTGGTGCTCCCCTGACCCGACGTCTCCCCGTCTACCTGTGGTGCTCCCCTGACCCCTCCTTCCGTCTACCTGTGGTGCTCCCCTGACCCGCCCCTCCTGTTATGCTCTCCCTGACCCGTCTCCCTGTCTGTCTGTTGTGGTCCCCCTGACCTGTCTCCCAGTATGTGGTGCTCCCCTGACCCCCCCCCCCCCCGTCTGTCTGTTGTGCTCCCCTGACCTGTCCCCCCGTCTGTATGTCTGTGTCAGCAGGGCACGGCCATGTCGATGCTGAACGGCAGCACAAAGTCCCGCTCGCCGTCGCTGTCCGGCCGGCCGCCATGGACAGAGCGCGAGATCGCCGGCCGCATCGGCATCCCGCACACGTTCGTCGTCCACTCGTACAAAAAGCCCACCAAGTGCATGCTATGCAACAAGCTGCTGGTCGGCGTGTACAAACAGGTATGGACGGGGCGGGGCTAGGTGTGGTGGCAGAGAATCGGCGGGGCAGGGGTGGACGGCAGCGCAGGGGAAGAGGTCGTCGGTGGTAGGAATGGGTCGACATGATCTTGAAGATGAGGTAGGAGGACGAGAGTTAGGGGATACGTTTGCGAATTGTCGGGAGTTGTGAAATAATTTTAGAAGTAAGACACTGCTTGCAGTCTCTAATGTTGGTTCATAGCTTTGAATACCTCCAAATCAAGTTACGTTGGCTTGCTTATCCGTTATCGTCGAGGGTGAAACGTATCGTCACAGTACCAAAATTCAGCTTGGACTTGGACTTGGACTTGGAGTGGCTATGGCTGTCTCCCTGTCAGGCTGATGGGAGCCCGTTGTCTGTTGGCCGCCGAGCTGAACTCAGCGTCTCTGCCGTCCGCCTCACAGGGTCTGCAGTGTCGCGACTGCAAGTACAACGTGCACAAGAAGTGCGCCGACCGCGTGCCGCACGCATGCACGGGCGACGCGCCGTCGGAGCCGGGCGCTCGCAGCCAGGAGGAGGACGCCAGCGACGCTGACTGCGAGCCAGACGCCGGCGAGCCGGACGAATCGGAGGAGGAGGAGACGGAGCCGGGCGGCTCGCCGACGGGCGGCCGGACCGGCGGCGGCGAGCCGCCCCCCGACCCGGCCGCCGACACAGACAAGGAGTCACTCTGCACGTGAGTGGAGAGACGCCCGGGTGGGGAGGGACGGGGCAGGGAGGCCGTCTGTGTGCTGCGGGCAGTCTGACTGTGGAAGGGAGAGGGTGTCTATCTGTGGTGTTTGCTCCTGTGTTTGTCTTCTAGTGAGTCGCGAAGAGGCAGATTATGCCGACAGTCTGATCTGGCTCTTCCAACAGTCTGTTCTGGCTGGAGCGCGCAGTCTGGAGTCTGGGCGGGTTCCCCGATACCCTGGACAGGTGCCCAGCGGTGGCCTTTTATTTTCAAACATTTGTAATTCGCGGTGAGGCGTGTTTACAGCCGGCGTTCCGGCCGGCAGAGTTTGGTGGCACGGGCTGCAACCGAATGGCACGGCTCGGGACGCGTTGAAACGGAGACGGGCTGGAACGGATTTGAATAATACGCATCGGATTGGGACGTAGACGGATGGGAACGGAATGGGACGAGCTGAGCGAAATGACGCCCGATTGCGACCAGTCACTATTGAGGAGAGTCAGATAGTGCCAAGCGAAGGCGGTGTTAAAACGGACGACTGCGACCATATTAATGGATGTGAGTCACCACTCACCGGGGAATGTAATTACGAGCGACCGAAGAACCAGTCTTCGCGGATTAGCGGAAAACGTGTGGCTGGCCGGCCGGCCGTGGTCACGCTTTTACGATGTTAATATCGCTGCGATCATGAGGCCGATTGACGAGCGGTCTGCTCAATTTGATAGTGTCATCACTTAGGCTTTATATCCAACTGCTTTTGGTGCGTCTGGGTGGCAGTAACGGCACGTACCGCGTGCCCATTGAGAGATGTTAAAAAGTTGTAAACAATCAATATTATTCCGCTAACAATAACACTGTAGTGGCCGGGGGCCGATTGCACTGTAACTTGTCCTGTCGGTGGGGACCCAGCGGGCGATTCATTTTACACCTTTTTGCACTCAAAATAGGCATCTTTTCATTCAATTTCGGCGAATTGCATTCAATTTTAGCGATCTCTCTATTCGAAGCAAATGAGAGATCGCTAAAATTGAATGCAATTCGCCGAAATTGAATGAAAAGATGCCTATTTTGAGTGCAAAAAGGTGTATATGCGTTACGGTAGGGCTCGTGAGCACGTGCAGAAATCGCCTATGTATCTAAAAGGCGGTTGGGTCATTTGCGCTCAAATATGGAAGGCTGGCTGGGACTGACTAGATGGGTGAGCCGCACAGCTTAGTTGAGATCTCACTTCGCACATGCGCTCGTGCAGTACCCAATACATAATGCGCTCGCTCGTTCGTCGCCCAAAAGGGGGTTACCACTTTATTTGTCAAGCTGTGCCCTGATTGTTCTCGCTCGTTCGTTGCCCACAAATCTTGTTACTGGCTTACAGAAGCTGGGCTCTGCACACGGTCTTGTATCGTTGTCACGCCGTTTTGAGGCCTGGAAGCGGTTCAATGCCATCTCTCGCCGCTGGCAGTATGAAGAGCGCCACTGTGTTTCGCTCGCTGCGCCTCTCGTCTGATAGATATGGGCGCGGCTCGCTCGCTCTCGCCTCGAGTGCGTATTGTCGGGAGTTGGCGCTGAAGAGGCCTCGTTTGAAGTGGCCGCGTCTCTGAACAGTAGCGCTTCCGATGGTGGGCGCGCGGCGCGCCGGTACTGGGACAGCGAGGAGGCAGCTCCTGCAGCGCCGCCGGTACTGGGACAGTGGGAGGCAGCTCCTGCAGCGCCCCCGGCACTGGGACAGTGGGAGGCAGCTTCTGCAGCGCCGCCGGTACTGGGACAGTGGGAGGCAGCTTCTGCAGCGCCGCCGGTACTGGGACAGTGGGGAGGCAGCTCCTGCAGCCGGTCTCCGGTACTGGGACAGTTGGAGGCAGCTCCTGCAGCGCCGCCGGTACTGCTGTGGGAGGGGACTCCGGCGGACGGTGGGTACCGGAGTGAGCGGACGACATCTCTCGGCCGTTTATGGTGATGAGCTGACGGACCAACCCCTCTGTTTCAGGAGCGAGTCGCAGAACATTCCCGTCCAGCGCCTGTTCCAGTCGGTGAAACACAAGAAGGCGCCGACGGTGACCATCAAGGAGGGGTGGCTGGAGCACTACACGGGCAGGAACCCCGAGGTAGGCGGCGCTTCACCGGGCCGGGGCGCGGGGCAGGATCTGTGGGCGGGGTACGGGCAGGTCCGAGTATTGTTGATTTTGTTTCATTGCTCTTCGGGTCAGGTCGTCCTACCGCCCACCGAAGCCCAAAGTCTGCCTGCCAGGCACGAACACGCACGTCATGATCTGGTGTGTCGGAACTCTGGACACACCCGGCTAAGTAGGCTTTTACTCCGAAGGACGAACCTTGACCCTTCGTCGCGCTCTATTTACAGAAAAAGCGTCACTTTTGGCGACTGGATACCAAATGCTGCACCCTCTACAACAACCACATGGACAGCAAGTTCTACAAGGAGATCGCGCTCTCCGAGATTCTGGCGATAGAGGCCAGCAAACCGAACGGTGAGTGGCGCCCAGCGCGCCGGACGGATGGGGAAGTGTGGGGCGGCCGGGAGAATAGAGGGACGGGCGACAGACTACAGGGGATGGGCGGGGAGCTAGATGGGACTGGTGGGAACTGCAGTTTGACAACCGGGGTATCGCAGACAACAGCTGGGAACTGCAGGGGACTGGCGGGAGACTGCAGGGAACTGCGGAGATAGTCGGGGAACTAGATGGGACGAATAAGTTTTGGTAGGGAAACTAGAAGGGATGAATTAGCAGGCATTCGTATTTGGTGCTGTTGTATCAAAAGGCAGAGCAGCCGGCAGTCGGATGTTCTGACTGGAACTACCCCCCCCCCCCCACCCCTCTCCGCCTCTGCAGACGACTCGTACTCATTCGAGCTGCGCACGGCCAACCTGGACTACTTTGTGCTGGAGCGTCCGGTGGCGGCACAGGGCCCGCCGCCGCCGGCCATCACCCTGCCTGACGGCACGGCGGTGGAGGCCGGCAGAGACTGGGAGCAGACGATCCGGCAGCTGATGCAGCCGCCGGGCGCTGCCGCCGCGCCGCCGCCGTCGGCCGCCCAGAGCGGCGCCGAGCGCGACACGGCCGAGCCCGACCCGTCCACCGACATCACCACCCTCTACCAGATCTACTCGGACGACGTGCTGGGCTCGGGCCAGTTCGGCATCGTCTACCGCGGCGTGCACCGCACCAGCGGCAGACAGGTGGCCATCAAGATGATCAACAAGCTGCGCTTCCCCAACAAACAGGAGACCCAGCTGAAGAACGAGGTGTCCATTCTGCAAACGGTCTCACACCCTGGAGTGGTGAGTGGCGCGCGTATAGACCGTTAGACCGCCCTCTGATAAGCTGTTCTCTCATACCTACTGGTCTCGCAGACTGCTCTCACACAAACTGCTCACATAGACTGTTTTCACACAGATCATCTTACAGACTGCTACTACAGCAGCTGAGGTCGCCAGCGGTGATGCGTGGCGCGCTTTACTTCCAGCTCATAAATGCAATAGATGTTTAGCCGTATATATCTGCTATGTGTCGGCTCATTATGTCCAATACGGCGATGAAAATGAGGGCTGTCCGCATATCAGTGCCCGGGCGGCTGCTTCCGGGTCCAGTGGGCGCTACCCTGAGCTTACACCGGTGACCGGCAGGCGGCGCACAGGTCTGATTGTGTGTAGTTACGCCGGTAACCGGTAGGCGGCGCGCAGGTCTGACGTGTAACTGCTCTGACGGCCGCCAGGTGGTGCTGGAGCGGATGTTCGAGACCCCGAACGAGGTGTTTGTCGTGATGGAGAAGATGGAGGGCGACATGCTCGAGATGATTCTCCAAGCCGAGAAGCTGTGCGAGCGGAAAACACGCTTCCTGATCACACAGGTAGGATTGTCGGCGGCCACGCCCTGTCCCCGTGGTGTGCACTAATCCCCCTGACCGCCAGTGCCCCGTGGTTGCCCCGTGGCATCTCCCGACTCTAGTCTCCCTCTAGGCTCTAACAGTACTCTGATCACCAGTCTCCTGTATTTGTATCCCCTAGCCGCCAGTCTGAGTGGTCATATGCATCAGTATTATATTTCTCTTAGGCTGAAATGAAATATAAAACCAGGAGAAACACGCACAGTGTAATATCTGCCTGTTCCGCCCCTACGCCGTCTTGTAGCTGAGTTTTGTGAACTGTTCCCTGGTCCGCTCGGCCCCCGCCCCTGCCGCCGTCCCCTGCCGCCGCCCCCTGCCGCTGTCCGTGGCACCCCCACCCTGCCATCGTCCCCTGTACCGTACGGTGGCCCCGCTCTGCCCCCGTTCGTGTGCGTCGGGTCTCCCCCGCCCTGCCGCCGTCCCGTCTGCCGCCCGTGACGCCGCCGGTGTCCCGCCCTCAGATCCTGGTGGCGCTCAAGTACCTGCACAGCCAGAACGTGGTGCACTGCGACCTGAAGCCAGAGAACGTGCTGCTGGCCTCCAAGGAGGAGTTCCCGCAGATCAAAATCTGCGACTTCGGCTACGCCAAGATCATCGGCGAGCGTTCGTTCCGCCGCTCGGTGGTCGGCACGCCCGCCTACCTCGGTCAGTCGCCGGCACGGCACGGCGCGTGTCGCGGGCGCGGGACCCGATACGGGCTCCATATCACGGTCATGGGTCGTGTCATAGTCACGGGACGCATCACGGTCACCATATTACCGTCACGTAAACCTTATGCTGTCACGGTTACGGGACACGTCACGGGTTCCATATCACGGTCACGGGTCGTGTCATAGTCACGGGACGCATCACGGTCACAATATTACCGTCACGTAAGCCTTATGCTGTCACGGTCACGGGACACGTCACGGGTTCCATATCACGGTCACAGAACGCACCACGATCATAGTATTACAGTCACGTTGACCTTGTACTGTCACAGTCACGGGACATGTTAGGGGCTCCATATCACGGTTACCATATCACGGTCACGGGAGACGTGTGACGGTCGCGATCAGCCCATCACGTGCTGCGGTAATCTGCGCTTCTCTGCGACGGCGCGTGCGTCGTTGGTTTCCTAATGCAGCGGTGAGCGCGGTGCCGATCCCGGAGATTATCACCGCTCAGGCGCCGCACCTCTCCCCCGGTACTCCCCCGGTGTGGTGTAATCACTCTGCTATCGCTCCAAACGTATTTGCCCTCATTCCATTGGAGATTTTTATAGGCTGTTCTTGCGTCACGAATCGGTGATCCCTGCGATTTAGCACTTCAGTGCTGACATCTCAAGTAGCTGGCAATGTTGACTTTGTCTGCCAGAGTTCGGCTCCAGGGGGGTCACATAGGCACTATCGCGTGGGGTCGCGGTGTGCCGCTGCGTCCTCCGCTCGCTATCGACGCCGTGTGGTACGCGGTGGGCAAACACTGCTCGGAGAGCTGGGTGACATCACCTCCACCGGCTCGAACGGTAGTAGTGTGTCGAAACCGGAAGGCACACTGCAGCGCGGTGCATGGGCGGGTCCCACCCCAGCTGCCGAGCGCCGACCGGCCGGCCGGGCCTATCCGCCGCCGACGGACCCTGGCGCTGGCTGAGACCGATACCCCACCCCCCCCCCCCCCCCTGACCCCCGGACCCGTCCCCGCCCGCAGCGCCCGAGGTCCTGCGCAATAAGGGCTACAACCGGTCGCTGGATATGTGGTCGGTGGGCATCATCATCTACGTCAGCCTGAGCGGCACGTTCCCCTTCCACGATGACGAGGACATCAACGACCAGATTCAGAACGCCGCCTTCATGTTCCCGCCGCACCCGTGGAAGAGCATCAGCCAGGAGGGTAGGTCGCCGACCGGCGGGTGCGAGTTACCCAGCTCTGGGCCTGCTGCTGCTCTGTCTCCCGTCTGTACCGTCCGCCGTCCGCTAGTTTCACAGCGCTTAGGGTGGAGTAAATTAACAAACTAAGTTCGCGTAGGACGCATGACGTTTACAAAGCCCAGTGGAGATAAATTACCGTGATGTGTATGTTTCCTGTCGTTATTCACGTCAGCCACTGGTTCCGTGTTCACTGTTCCATTCTTACCTTTGTCTGCTCATGTCTTCCCCAAACACCCTCCCGTTCTCCCAGCCGCTTCCCCCACTGTCCAGTGCCCCCCTCGCGCCCCTCCCTCTCCCCTGTCTCATTGTCTCCCCGCTGACAGCGCCCCTCCCTCTCCCCCCGGCAGCGATCGAGCTCATCAGCTGCCTGCTGCGGGTGAAGGCGCAGCGCCGCTTCACCGTTGACAAGAGCCTGATGCACGTCTGGCTGCAGGTATGTCGCCTCGCTGCTGTACCCCTTTTCCCCGACGGAACTCCTCCCCACGCTGTGTAGACACTGTGGAGAGGGCGCTTTCGTGAGCTCAGAGGATAATAGTCATCAGACGAACTGCATCGCAACAGCCGTGCTGGCTGACAGTTATTTGAACTCCTAGAAGCGATGTTTATTAGAGTCCCGAGGACGCCTGAAACATGATTCAGCCCGCTGTAGTCGGGCAGGCTTTCTTCATGCTTGTCGGCCAGTGCATTGAGTCACATTTGCAACGTATTTTCAACACATTGTGTCTTGGCTTGAATCAAGGAAGCATTCAGCTCGCTACTTTAAAATTGCTGTATGCAGCAAGAAATGTGGGAAAATTGATTTGGAATTGTTTAAGAAAGAAAAAAAACAGAAACCTGGCTTTTCTCGTCATTTTCTATATTTTTTTTTTTTTCGTTTTCGAACTTCGGATCTGCTGTAATTGGGCAAAATGGAAACTGGTATCACTAGCACTGTGTTTGTTTTCGGGTGTTTGTTCAGCTGCGGAAGTTTACACTGCACTGTGGCTGGCCGCGGCGCGCCGGTGCCAGTGCGCGGTGCGACACTGGTTCTGTTACGGTGTATGTGTGAGCTGGTGTGTACCGCGCCCCTCTAACCGCCCGCCCCGGCAGGACTTTGAGTGCTGGTCGGACCTGCGCGCGCTGGAGCGGCGGCTCGGCAAACGCTACCTGACGCACGAGTCGGACGACGCGCGCTGGCAGGCCTACCAGCGCCAATGGGCGGCCGGCGCCGCGCCGCCGCGCAACTGACTGCTCCGCCGCGCCGGCCGAGCACGTGCCGCGCGCCGCGCCGGCGTCCGGGGGCGCTGTGCGCCCGCCGAGCCGCGCCCGGCCCAGCCGAGGTATCTAACTGGATGCGTGAGTGAGTGATCAGTGGCGCCGTGACGATTGTGTGTCTGTGCGAGAGATTGGGCAGCCTGATGTTGGCGCGCAGTGAGAGGCGCCCTGCCTATATTTGTAAGAGAGCCGAGGCGATCTGCCTGTATTTGTAATGACGGGGGTTTACCCCGACCGGTGCTGCTGGAGGACCACGAACTGAGACGCCCGGCCAAACTGTACAGCCGATATGTGACGATGTGTAAGTACAGCTCGCCAAAATTTATAGCCGCAGCCGCGCGGCGGGCGCGGGCCCAGAGAGACCAAAAGTCTAGTTAGTTTGTGAGATGTGTATGCGCCGGCCGGGCTGATGTGGCGAGCGTTGGCCGCGGACTGTCGGCCGTCGGAGCGGCACGGGTGCGTTCACATTCCGTGGTGGTGGCCGGGTAGGGGTGTGTGGGGCGCGCCGCGGCCGCCGCCGGCCGCCGCGCCGGGCCGCCCCGGCCGGCCGGCTGTCTTCCTGCGGCTCGTGCGGCGGCCGGCGGCGGCGCGCGCCCCTCGGCCCAGCTGAAGTGCCTGGCACGCGCCGCCCCTGCCGGCGCTGGGCGGGCCGACGATGCAATGTGCTGGAGTGGCGGGCGCCGACGGCGGCTGGCCGGGCCTGGTCGCGCCCGTCCGGCCCGACTCGTGATAGCCGCCGCGCGCCGACCGGCACCGGCCGCCTGGCCGCCAACACCGTGTCTTTATGCATTCGCTTGTATATCGTTCCATTGAGGTGTGGGTGCGCGCACCGGGGCCGGCGCCGCAGCCCCGCGTCCGAGCGCCCGCACTCGGCTCGTGCTCGTTAAGTGGTTTGTAAGTGTTATCGGTCGTAATTCAATTTTATTATAATATACTCGTACTTGATATCGTGAATGTGGGACATGGTGAAATGCGTTATCGTAGCAGCTTTGGTGAGCTAGCGGGTGAGGAATTACGGGGCGTTTGTTCGGCTAGAGTACAGGGAAATCGTCTGGAATGAATCCGAATATCCGAATAGATAGATAGAATCCGAATAGGGGAACAAGTTTTGTGCTTTAGGTAGCACATGTCACCCCAGTCTAAAAATATTCCACCCAATGTTCGATGTCGCATACCAACCGCTTTAGAGCCACGAAGGCGCTCGAAATGGTAACTTCACTTCACTTCACTTCAGTATATTTTGGAAACGAAGAACAAGAAACATCGGAGAAAATAATCACGGATCGGCGCAAAAGCAAAATGCTTAAATCAAAGCACCTTTCCTACAAAACCTAAACACAAATAAACGCACAAAAAAAATGAAATATTAACACGTAAATTAAGTGCAAAATAAAACCACCTGGCAACAGGTCACGACGGCCCAGCCAGCAGCCCGCCGAGCAGCCCTCCGGACATAGTCACAGGTGTCCGGGCCCCGGGCAGCAACAATCGAGTACGATGTCGTGTAGTGTGTGTGTGTGTGTGTGTGGGTATGTGTGTGTGTTATTGCTGTGTGTGCGTGTTGAAGCGTTACTACAATGTATGCATGGAGATGATGTGTTATGCTGATTCCCTGGTTCTCAGTAAGATCATGGCCGAATAGGAGTGCACTAAGCTTGCATTTGTAGGAAATGTTTTCGAAGTTTTGTATGATTGTTCGCGCCGCGTTGAGGAGGAGTGATCTTTGGTGTGTGTATAGGGGGCACCGGAGTATGTAATGTGCAGTGTCTTCTTGGTGATGTCCACATGTGCATGCTGGGCTTTGTGCAAGTTGGTGTTGATATAGATGTGCATGTAGATGTGATAGACCGACTCGTAGTCTGGTGTGGTATGTGTTAGCCCTTTTTGTCCCTACTGAATGCAGTGTTGGTGGCTCCGGTGCCCCAAATCGCTGCCAGACTTGACGAGTGAATTCACGGCGGGATGGGGTATTGCGAAGGGTTTCAGGAAGAAGATTCCATTGCCGAATGGTGGCAGGGATAAAGGACTTACGGAAGGATATTAAACGGGTAGTAGGGACTGAGAATAGTTGGGCTTGGCGTAGTCTTAGTCCCGTAGCCCTTTGTCGTGTGTTTGTTATGAGGCTTGTCAGGTATGAGGGGAGGGGAGGGTCGTTGTATAAAAGTCGATGGAAAAATATTAGTCTGTGTATGCGTCGTCTGTCTGCCAGTCGTTCCCAGCCCAAATCTTTAAGTAGTGCGTCAGTTGATGCTCGAAATAGGGCCCCAGTCACCAGTCTTGCGCAGCGATTTTGTAAAGTTTGCAGTCTCGCTGAGTCGAACAAGGTCAAGTGTCCATCGTAAATAATGTCGCAATAGTCAAAGTGTGGTCTAATGTATGTCGTAATCAAGTCACATTCAGCACACGTCTCGGTAAAAATTTCGCAATAGGGTAAACTGGTCCTAAATGATAGTTCACTGTCTTGATGATCGAATTTACATGTTCATGGAAATGTAGATCAGTGGAAAAGGTAAGGCCGAGATGTTTGTGACTTGTTGAACTTGGTATCCTTTGTCCGTCAAACTTTAATCCTGGATTTGAGTTATTTTGTTTGTTTGTAAATGTTTGCAATACTGTTTTTGTGCACTAAAGGTAATAGCCCATTCTGATCCGTATTTACTGATATTGTCTAAATCGTTTTGTAGGGATTGTGAATGCGTTTTGCTGTTCTGTGGATAGGAGGAGTATAGAGAAGTATCATCTTCGTTTGTTGTTTTGTTTGATAGGTCAAGGTACATCAGGGCGAGCAGAGGCCCAAGAACGGAGCCTTGAGGGCAGCATGCCATAATTTTTTTGTGGATGAGAAAAACTGGTGCCTAGGCTATGCGTACTACTTGGGTTCTGTATGAAAGGTAACAAGTTAGCCATGATAGAAGAAGTAGAAGAAGAAGTGATAGAAGTAACGAAGCGCATAGGGACAGAATCGCATCAGCAGTCTAAAGGTGCCCCCTGAAGCATAGTCGGTTCATACAAAAGTGCAAGGCTTATCTAGCGCTACGAACGGCGCTTTAGCTTGGTCGCTGTATCCTGACAATTCATAAACTGTTAGCATATCCCTCGAGCTGGTGTCGTCAGTCATCACCCTCTGACCTTTACCGATTGTTTAATGCCATTCCTGTGGTCAACTCGCGCGACCGGTCGCCCTACAGATTCAGAACGGCGCGCTACAGGCCGGGGTTAGCGCACTCCCGACCAGTGCTCAACCCTCGCCTGGCTGGGGGTTTCAGCCGCGCAAGCCATGTTGGAGGGGAACCACTTTAATCACTACCAATTATTCCGAAAACTTAAAAAGACGCGGTAAAAGCGGTGGAACGTTTAAAAAGCTAAATATGTCGATAAATTTGACGTCAGGTAGGTAGACCGTATGACCTACAGAGGTCAAGGAAAGTGTAAATCACCATTTTTTCCGATACCGTTTTACGATACACTGGTTTTACTATGACTGCACTGTATGAATGTGAATAATTTTACCATCATTGCGTCGTTCTAAATAGCACGCATTTTGTGAATGTGACGTGTATTTTCAATGAACATTGTGACCTAAAAAGGCAAAGTTTAAGCTTGGCTTCATGTCAAGTTGACCTGAGCCCATTTCTTTAGCGCATTTGTTTTTTGTGTAGACTTATCAGGACGCCTCTCACTAAAAATGTGTATGCCATGGCCGTCGCTATTGCGGTTTCCCGGTCGCATTTTCGCCCTGAGTGAAGGGGGAGAAAGGTTGGTGACTGCGGGGATATGACCCCCCCCCCCCCAGTTAAAATGTAGCAATGCAAGAAGAGTCCATGTCTTCCGTTCCGCAGACGGGCGCTCGTGAAACACACTGCAGGGGCGTTCCACGGCAAATCGACAAATAAAAAATTAAATTTGCACCCTCATATTTTATTCTTCGCTGAAAACTGGTGTAAGGGGTTGTGATGGGCGGGGAAGCCAGCTGTGGCAAGGATTTTTTTTCTTCGAACAACGGTTTCCGAGATATAGCCTCGGGCAATTCCTGGAGGTCGCGCTGCAGCCCTATGTTTGGCGGCCTATAACTCAGAAACTATTTGTTTTCTACGATAAAAACTTTATATGGTTCAACTCACAATCAACCAACAAACATTTTGGCTATCTCGGATTTTCAATTTTTGAAAATTTTGATCACGTGACCTTTTAACCTATTTTTCGAATAGTGACCTTAATATTTTCCCCACTGAAAGTTGCAATTTTGTCTGATGACGATTAAAGCCTTATCAATTGTCATTCATATGCGATAATAAAAAAGTGGCTATCGCCCTGCGTTGACCTCAGGTCAGGTCATTTTTATGACCTGTCCATTATTACGAGCGGGAGCGACAGCGAGATCTCGAGAATAAAGCAAGATAGCGACAAGCGGTAAACGGTGCAGGGTACACACGGATAAGGTCTATAATTTTTACGAGGTCATTTTCAGGTCAGGTCGAAGATGACGTCACAGGAGCAAAAAGGAAGTCAAAATTGCGGCACTACATATATGTGAAGTTTTTTCTCAAATAACTTTCAAAGTATCCCAGCTAGGAACAAACTAATAGTACCATCGTGATCTTCTCGTCGATCCGCATCGAAACATATGTATGTTGACCTCGAAAGGTCGAAAGGTCAAAAGTTGACCTTAGGTCACGTGTCACGTGGGGCATTACACGATAGATCGTACCAGGCCCGTCACCCTCATCTCTCAGTCAAATTAGATTTGAATGAAAATTGGTACTAGGGGTAATCATAGGCTCCAAAAACACCTGCCAAAATATCAGACTTCTCAGATGAAAACTTTTTGAGCTACATTGCAAAATATTTTCTTAACTTCAGATTGTAAGGGTGAGTTTGA
Source organism: Amphibalanus amphitrite (assembly GCF_019059575.1). Classification (NCBI taxonomy): domain Eukaryota; kingdom Metazoa; phylum Arthropoda; class Thecostraca; order Balanomorpha; family Balanidae; genus Amphibalanus; species Amphibalanus amphitrite. Next base: position 90,178 of record NW_024882471.1, on the reverse strand, counting down.
TGAGCTATAACTCAAAAACGAAACGGTAAACAGCTTTGACTAACGATGAATTAAAGATTAATACAGTTTTTTTTAAATTGGAAAGAAAAGCTTTAGGGGAAGTTGGGGGAACGCCGAAGACTTTTTTTCTGACGCCCGTAGCACGCAAGGTAGACAACATACGCTATTCTTGTTGGCGTCATTCGAGAGGCCAGTCTTTTGCCTTTCAAACATACCAGGCGCATTTGATGAATTCGCATACCGTTAAAGGAAAAGGGCCACCTTTAACATGGGGATTGAAACTGAGATAGCCATCTTGTAGCCCGTGTCCGAAAACCTGACTGTCTACCTCCTTACGGCCGAGTTCGGCCTCCATTCGTAGTTATCGGCAATTTTAAAAGAAAATACGCCAGGAATGCGTCCTTATCCCAGGAATGCGTTCTTATCCGACAATACAGCCACCCGCGGCGAGGCTTTGGTTTTTTACCAATCAGCTCCAACCAGCTCAGCTTTAACCAATCAGCTTATCTGACACAATCCGACGAGTCTGTCTTCTGAACGCTGATTGGCTTGAGTGTGACGTCATCGCTATGCCATCATACAGTAGGTGCCGTAGAGAGTATCAACAGTACCAATATGTTAAATAGTTTTAAATACTTTTTCGCGAATTGTGCACTTCTGGCACCACTGTTTTAAAAAGAAAATGAAAAATAATAATGTCAAAATGAAAAGCAACGATATCTTCATATTTCACGAAGGTGGCCCTTTTCCTTTAAGCGCACAAACTAAAAATATCAAAGAAGTGACTTTTTCGGCGTTGCCCCGGACTGCGGGGAAAGCCGAAAATGGGAGAAATGATCTACGGGGAATGCCGACATTGATGTTTTGCCATTTTATCTCAAACTTTATCCAGAATTCATCAAAGCTGACACACGTTTCAAGAGCTTGAGGACGCGGTGCACACTGGAAGTTATAATTGTGTGATATAATAAGAAAATGCCAGGTAAATCATTCCTTATAGGTAACAGGCCGTTGTGTCGGTTGAAAGTGTAATTTGTGTGACTAAAAATACGCGTTGCTATTCTACAGCAGTAAAGTCCACGTAGCGTGCTTTTAACACGTGCGTAATCGCACGTTTTCGGCATTACCCCAGCCAGCCATACTTTCATTTGCAGGCCCATCATAACTTTTCAACGTGCTGTATAAATTTCAAATAGGCAGCACACTTATGCAAAGACATGCTAAAGATTACTTGACCGAATTGGCCAGACAAACGGTAGCATAATGAGTAAAAAATGCAGCTTCAAAGGCGCATGTAGCACAAGGGAAACGTACCTTGAAAACGCTCTTGGCGCCCTCACAGTCGAAGTATTCCGAATGACGACTCGTAACAAACATGCGATAATTGTAGTCACTTAAGCTTCAGAGCATCACTGACAGGTGGCATCCATGTTTTACGGTTTTCGAAATATCTCGAATTTCGGCTTTGCCCCAACTCCGGCATTGCCCCAACTTCCCCTACATATTGAAAAATGTCGTAATATTTTTTTAAATTCTCTATAACGGCCCTTGGGACCAACATTTTTGCCATTTTTATTTCTTCAAAATAAATTTCAGGTCATTTAAAATCGACATGCAAAAAAATAGAAAGGTGTTCTTTCTATAAGTTCCTCATTTTAATGCATACAAAATGGGTTTCCGGGGGGTCGGTACGACCCCAGCTCGCCGTTTCGCCTCTAATGGAGCTAGAACCTTGCGGAAAAAACGAGCATGTGCGCCGTTACAAGATGCATCGAATGAATAATGATATACCACATTTTAAGGTCTCGGGTTCATTGGTGACCCCTGAGGTCATTTCAAGTGACCCAAATTACGGGTCCGGTTTTTGGTAGATAACTTCGTAACAAATGGTCGCACAGCCGCGATTTTAGCTTCTTTGTGTTTGCCTAGCTCCGGCGCGTCGAATAGTACGCTGTTTGTTCTGGTGAGGTCAGCTTAAGTCGCTGACCTCGGGTCAGCACACGCCACACTGCTGTGTATTTGGCTCCGCTCCCCGACCGGGCGGCCCAGCCGGCAACCAGCCTCCGGGCATCACGTGACCGCTCCGAGTCCGCGGCAAAGCCAACCAGCGCACTATGGTTGGAAACGGCCTCACGGATGGCCGGGGGTCAACGCGAAAAAATGTTTTGCCCATAACTTGTTAATGCGTAGACCGACTGCGATGAAACTTTGCATAGGCATACCAGTGTCTTTCGTGCATCATACAGTAACTCAGAAATGACGAGGTCACGTCACGTCACGCGTGTGTGACGTCATCATTGCAAGTATGTCATAAGTCGCCTATGTCTTTCGTTATGTTATCGATATCGCGAGGCATTTTGAACATGTTTTGAATACTGCTATTACTGAATGGATATTGTTGTTATGCTTTAGGGCGAGAAATATCAACGTAGTGACGCACAGTGTCTTACTATTGGTCATAAAGGGTTAAAAATTTGGAGAAAGAGTATAGTATGATTTTTTTTTAGATTGGGCAAAAAAGTAAGAAATAAAATGACGATCAAATGACAAAACATGCGTCAGATTAACCCGGCAGTTGCTGGGGTATTTCCCCATCCGCCGTTTACCGGGGGGGGGGGGGCGTTCAACGCCCCCAGCCGATAACTCGCGAACAAATAGGCGCAGCGAAACGCACGAGGCGCGGCAAACGAAAGAAGAACGCGACGAGACGATTCACATGAATACTTTAAAGCTGAATTTCGAGGTCACAGGTCGGGTCAAGGTCAGGTCAAACACTTGAAATCGGGCTTTCAGTAGCATGGACTTTAGAACCTCGCAATCGGTGCCTCGCGTTTCGCGTTTCGATTATATCGTCATCAGTTGGTCCTAAATAAATTCAGTCATCAGTTGGTCCTAAACAATCTGTCACAACTGTCACAACTGTCACAACCCTTCATATAAGTGCTAAAAGAGTGTCAGATCAATGTAGGGGTCAGTCAAGCATAGGCCACTGGCCAGGGTCAAAGTCAGGTCAATCAGGTAAGCACATAACCCCGAAAATTAAAACTGGTACCTATTCGCAGCCCATGCATGACACATGTTTTATGTGTACTTTTGGGCGTAGAACACGATGGTGACATTCATTTTATCATACGAGTACGTGGCTGGTTGAAAAAAAGATCAATTTCAGAAATGCATGCGTCATGGTCGTGAAGTAGTCACGAGAAATTGCCAACATTCAGTTCAAGATTTTGGAAAATGTAGAACGATGATCAAAAACCATAGATAGCCATTTGATTTGCCATGGTATTGGCAGTGTCATGGAGTTTACAGCATGTCTGTATGTCTGTTCTGTCAGTGGATATCCATATCCATACTCCAGGATATCCATACACGTTTGCACGATATTCATACTCCAGGTGCAGGGGCGAGCAGTTACTTCTTACGAGGGGTGCGGAGTCGAAGTCAGAGTCGGAGTCAGAGTCGGAGTCGGAGTCAGAGTCGCCCAGAGTCGTGGCAGCGAGCCAGGAGTCGGAGTCGGAGTCGGGGTCGGTCAGGAGCCCGCAGTGGAAGTCGCAGTCGGTCCGAATCGGAACAGCTCCATCGCGACTCCGAAACACTGGCAGGGGTCCGGAGTCGGAGACAGAGTCGGCCGGAGTCATGGCAACGAGTCAGGAGTCGGAGTCGTAGTTGGAGTCGGATTTGGCGCCACCACGACTCCGCAACCCTGCTTCTTACCATCATTTATAAGGATAAGCGATTGCAAGACTGACGAGCCGACCTGGTGCTAACGAAGCGACGGGTAGGTACGCCTCGGGAGATGAAGCTTCACGGACGATTTTGCGCACAAGTGCGCAGTCTGCTTTTACGTTCCCCTTACGCAGAATTGAACAGAGATTTATTCTGCCAAAAAGCTCAATGGAGGTCGATGGAGAACTTTTTGTATGTCCAATGAAACATAAACGCAATTTTGCAAATATTGCTGTGGTGACACTGCAAACAGAATGCAATGCCGTTCCTGATTTTGAACACGCATGGAAAAAAGAGTCACTCCACTCGATAGCCAACATAACAAGGATTATTTTGATATATAATAATCCAGTTTTACAACGTCATGGAGGTACTCCACATGCTATCACCAGCGCGGTTGTTAAAACCTTTGACGGCGCACCAAAAAAGTCACTGTCAGAAACTCCCGATTCCACGTACAATAATGGAGACTAAATGCGCAACTAAATAATTTTTTCTTCCCAATTCAAAACATTTCATCAATTTCCAACAGAATGACACCCCAAATATACATATATTCCGAAATTGCCCACGGCCATCCGTGAGGCCGTTTCCAACCATAGTGCAGCGCGGCGCTGGACAAACAGCGCCGCCACAGAGATGGTTAACAGTCGGGTCAGGCCACGAAGCTGGGTGAATGAGATCAATTGCACATTCGATTCGCAGGGTCTTCCCGAGTCCATTGGTAGCTTTCCCGTCTCTCTAGTTCAATTTGATCGAGAGTTATTGACGAAAAACTCTTATGACCCTAGTGACGTACGAATGACGTCACGCAAGGTCAACAATGCAAACGTGAGGCAAAAATGACTTCAATTGGACTTTCAGTAACCAGTGATGTCACTAGGCAGCTTTACCACGCCATTTGTAGGCTCTCTTCCCGAAATCACAATTCGAGACCATTACGGTGACGCAAAATAAGTACATTTATAGAAAGAACACCTTCCTAATTTTTTGCATACTACTTTATAATGATCCAAAAATGTTTTAAGGTAAATAAAATTCAAAAAAAATTGGTCCCAAAGGCATAAAAATGGAAATGAACGGGAACTCGATGTGTTATATATCAAAAATAGTTTATATTTCAAAATTTTAAAAATGCATATTATTCTTTGTTTCAATGCAAGTTCAATGCCGTATAGCATTTGGCATTTGGATTATCCGTCTTAGAGTTACAGCCCGCCAAAGTTGGCGCTGCAACGCAAGATCCAAAACATGTTATACATTATAACTCAAAAAGTACTCTAGCCTGAAATTGTCACAGGAGGATTCAGAGCCCCTGATTACCCCTTAGACCAATTATCGTTAAAATCCGAGAGATGAGGGTGTCAAATTGGAAAAAAGTGGTACGATCTATCGTGGAATGCCCCACGTGTCACGTGACCTAAGGTCAACTTTTGACCTTTCGACCTTTCGAGGTCAACATACATATGTTTCGATGCGGATCGAGAGGATCACGATGGTGCTATTAGTTTGTTCCTAGCTGGGATACCCTGAAAGTTATTCGAGAAAAACTTCATATATATGTAGTGCCGCAATTTTGACTTCCTTTCTGCTCCTGTGACGTCATCTTTTACCTGACCTGAAAATGACCTCAGTAAAAATTATAGACCTTATCCGTGTGTACCCTGCACCGTTTACTCGTTTACTGCTTGTCGCTATCTTGCTTTATTCTCGAGATCTCGCTGTCGCTCCCGCTCGTAATAATGGACAGGTCATAAAAATGACCTGAGGTCAACGCAGGGCGATAGCCACTTTTATCATCGCATATGAATGACAATTGATAAGGCTTTAAACGTCATCAGACAAAATTGCAACTTTCAGTGGGGAAAATATCAAGGTATATCAAGGTATTAAATATCAAGGTATCAAGGTATAAATATCAAATATCTTCGAAAAATAGGTCAAAAGGTCACGTGATCAAAATTTTCAAAAATTGAAAATCCGAGATAGCCAAAAATGCTTGTTGGTTGATTGTGAGTTGAACCATCTAAAGGTTTTATCGTAGAAAACAATAGTTTCTGAGTTATAGGCCGCCAAACATAGGGCTGCAGCGCGACCTCCAGGAATTGCTCGAGGCTATATCTAAGAAACCGTTATTCGAAGAAAAAATCCTTGCCACAGCTGGCTTCCCCGCCCATCACAACCCATTAGAACAATTTTAAGCAAAAAATAAAATATGAGGGTGCAGGGCACTTGTCGATTTGTCGTGGAACGCCCCTGCAGCTCTGTTGAAGCTCGCGGCCGACGGCGGCTCGCCGAGCGCCGCGCCGTAGGTCCCTGGCTGGTTCGCCTGATGCCAGCACCCAGCAGTGTAGGTACTATCTAGTGGTGCAAGTCACAGAAAATCTACGCCCAATGTCCGTAAAATGTCCAGTACCTTCGTAGACTGTCCGTCCAAAAATGTCAAGCCAGCAATTTGTTCACCTACAGATATCCGAAAACTACGCAATCGTTCACTTTCAACACTGTTATTTAATTGGCTTTTAATGTTATCTTTCCAACCAAAAAGTGATTGTCGGATCGAGAGCTGGAGCTTTCTATTCGTCAATCAATGCTATACGTGATTACTTTATTAAAATGCTGAAGAGTACCTACCTAGCAAGTGATTGTCCAATGTTGGTCCAGAGCCTGCTGCCTCTGTCCAGCCAAATTCCGTAGGTATTGAAATTTGGACATTGGACAAAATCGGAATTCCGAGGGTTGAGGTTCCGATTGGCGCCACAACTAGCAGTAACCTGTAACCATCCCTGGCCCTGCGGCCCTACCGCGCCGGGCCGCTGACGCTGCCGTCTGCCCGTGCCGGCGGCACCCCGGGCGGGATGCGGGCGGCAGCGGCCGCTCGCTGCACAGGGTCGCCGTGTGGCGGCGCTCCGGACGCCGCCCGCCCCCGAGCCAGCCCCGCCGAGCGCCGACTCCGTGACGCGCACAAGGGTCCGTGAGCTCCGACCGGCACCGTCACAGAGGTGAGCTCCCGCTGCCGCACCCGGCCGCCGCCCCGCCCATACCCCGCTACTGCCCGCGTCCTCTACCCGGCCCACGAGCTGCCTGCCCGCACTGAATCGACACTTACCGGGGTTACATGAGCAAGTAAATGCGTATCAGGAACGGATTTTCCTATTCGCTCACCATTGTAGTCCGTTTGTAATTCGTATTAACTCTGCTCATGTAACCCCGAGCACTGTTTCATTACTCCGTTTTGTGAGTACCGAAATAACTTCACTGTCACTCATGGGCGCCTAACGTCATGTGAATAAGCGATAAACCTTTTTGGGCTCGACTTCGGTGCTCGGGGTTTTACGTCTTCAAACTCATTTTCAAAGTTCTTAATATCTGCCTCTGGTGCTTTTCTCTTGGCGTGGATTAATTATGGAAAACGTTACTATTTTCATACGATCATCTCTTCGAATTTCAATATAGGTCGCCGGTCAGCTCAGCTGAGATCCGTCTGTTTTGCTGAAATATGTTCCCTTGTGCTACGGTCGCTGGCCGCTACTTATTTCTGAATTTTTAACTCGTAGACGCGACACTCAGAAATGAATATCCTTATCCAATATACATAGAGTGTTTTGATTGTCAATACAATACAATACATTTTCCGGCATACAACTGCTTTCATTAGAAGCCATTATCATTTTTCAGTATAGTGTATCGTATCTTTAAGCATTTGAGTCTTTCATTGCCTGAACGTACTAAACCTGGCGTTGATTCACGATCGTCCGCAATGGTCGCTCTCCAGGACTTCACTGGAAGTGATACCTATTGACTGGTAATTTGTCGGTACCATTTATTGCCTGTATAGAAATCGTTCTCCATGTGGCTGTGCTGTTCGGCTCTGGCCTCTGGCCGAGGAAGGGTGGTTATTATTAGCAGGACTACGGCAAGGAAATCCATGGTGGGAGGGGCCGGCGGCGTGTGTCCCGTCCTGACTGGTCGGGCTGGGGCTCGGCCCGGCCGCAGCGCCTTTGCTAAATTAGCCGGACCGCCAGCCGACGGCCCCGGCCACGACCCGAGGCCGGCGCGCGGCGGACGAAGCAGCGTCTGTCGGCGGCGCTGGGACGTCGGCCGCGCCGGTCCCACCAGACCGGGTCTTGGCTGCACAGCGCGCACGCCACTCATCATCAAGGCCGTCATAGTCGGCACCGCAGTCGCTCGGCACGCGCCTCGCTGCACTGCGGCTCTGATGATATGCCGTCTAATTATTAATTACATCAACGCGCTGTAGCATGGTGCACCGTCTTTCTACTAATTTAGGAATTTACGAAAAGAAATAAGTGAACTTCGAACTCCGGATGAGGTTCAAACCGTGATGCGGAGAACGGCAACATTCTAGTTTAATTCTACGTAGTACTTTTACTAGAATAGACCCGCGGTCGATATTGTGTACGGCTTGTTCGCAGTTAGGGCGCACCGAAATCCGCGCGGCCCATGGCCTTTGCATGCCGGTCGGTGGGCCAGCCAAGGTCAAACATGGCAGCCGCCCTGCAGCCAGCACAGAGCGTCGGCGGGCGGGAACGGACGGCTGCAGCCTGACCTCGGGGACGCTGGACGATGGACGGTGACGGGACCAGACCGGGCACCGAGACGGAGCTGACGGGAACACCGAGACTGTGACGGGAGCACCGAGACTGACGGGAGCACCGAGACTGTGACGGGAGCACCGAGACTGTGACGGGAGCACCGAGACTGTGACGGGAGCGCCGAGACTGTGACGGGAGCACCAAGACTGTGACGGGAGCACCAAGACTGTGACGGGAGCACCAAGACTGTGACGGGAGCACCGAGACTGAGCTGACGGGACCGGACCGGGCACTGAGACGGAGCTGACGGGAGCACCGAGACCACTGGCGGATCCTGGGGGGGGTCCACGGGGTCATGACCCCCCCCAAAAGGTCTGAGAGGGTCATTTGACCCCCCCCAAAAGCCGAAGACCTAAATGCGCTATAGACGCCGTCTTGCATGCTCAAAATCACCTGTCAAACACTTCTGAGCTAATACCTTTGTTTTTCTGGATCGTGTTGCGTGAAAAGGCGTATTGAAGACCAGAATCTTACTCGTTTTTGTCTCAACCGTGCGAGCACCAGGGGATGATCCAGGAAAACTCCAAGGGGATGGTCATGAATTTAATTCGTGGTGCCCCTACCTATACGCAAAATTAAAAACTCAACGGATTTCGGTCACTTAATTTTGGTGATGTCCTATTTTCATTTTTTATTTTGTTTGTTTTATTTTTAGTGCCCCTGGGCCCTGGCAGGTCAAAATCACGTCTGAGGCGAAAGAAATTCACGGGAATCCCAAAAATCACGTCAGGACATTCAGGGCCCTCTGACCAGCCTGACAGCTAGGGCCCTTCTTACTTCCTGGGGCCTCCAGTGAATAACCGCTAGTGTCTGTGTCTGACCGCTAGGGCCCCTCTGACTCCTCAGTAGGTAGGAGGCCCTCTGTAGAGGAGGTCCTCTGTAGAAAGGAGGCCCTCAGTAGAGAGGAGGCCCCCTGTAGAGAGGAGACCCCTTTAAAGAGGAGGCCCTCTGTAGAGAGGAGACCTGCTGTAGAGAGAAGGCTCTATGTAGAGAGGAGGCCCTGTGTAGAGAGGAGGCCCTCTGTGGAAAGGAGACCGCCTGAATGCAGAAGGCCCTCTGAAGAGTGGAGACCCGCTGTAGAGAAGAGGCCCTCTGAAGAAAGGAGGCCCTCTGTAGAGAAGAGGCCCTCTGAAGAGAGGAGGCCCTTTGCAGAGATGAGGTCCTCTGGCTCTTTGAAGAGAGGAGGCCCTCTGTAAAGGAGGCCCTCTTAAAGGGAGAGACCCTCAGTAGAGAGGAAGCCCTCTGTAGAGAGGAGGCCCTGTAGCTTCTGTAGTTAAGAGGCCCTGTGAAAAGAGGAGGCCCGCAGTAGAGATCGGTGGTCCTCTGTAGAGAGGAGGCCCCCTCTGTGTTTTGACAAATGTTTTTGCAAATTTTTCGCGGCGCTTCGCGCCGCCGATTTATGTACATACGTACAGGTCAATACGAAATCTTGACTGTAATTACCTAAACCAACCGTGTCAAATTGAATCAGAATTCATATGTGTGCTGTAAAGGAACTCCGGCTTGTACTGCAATGCTAAAAGGGTGGTAAAATTTGTGTTTTGGAGCTGTGTTTCGACACATTCTTTTGCAAATTTTCTCGGCGCTTCGCGCCGCCGATTTATACACCAATCAATAAGAGAGAAATAACAGTGACTGTAATAACACCAACCGTGTCAAATTGAATCGGAATTCATATGTGTACTGTGAAGGAACTCCGGCTTGTACTAGCATGCTAAAAAGGTTGTAATATTTGTGTTTTAGAGCTGTGTTTTGACAACTTTTTTTTTGCAAATTTTTGCGGCGCTTCGCGCCGCCGATTCATACACAGGTCAATAAGAGAGATCGTGACTGTATGCTACTATTTACTAATGCATTAGGCTAAAAGTGAGGTAACTATATCTACTTCTGGGTTTTTAAGTCGGTCGACCCGCCTCCCCCCCCCCCAGTAAAAAATCCGTGGCGACGCTCCTATATAGGTGGGTTTCACTAACTAAAACTACTGAGCCGAGTGACTTACGATAAAACTTCATCTTATAAACGACGAAGATCAAATGTCATTTTTTGATCTCGACATACTCGCTCCCTACCACCCCCCCCCCCCCGGTCGTCAGAATTCATTCACCAGACCTGGTATGTCGGCCGACTGGTGACCCCCCCCAAAACGACCCCCTAGATCCGCCCTTGACCGAGACGGAGCTGACGGGAGCACCGAGACTGTGACGGGAGCACAGAGACGGAGCTGACGGGAGCACTGAAACGAAGCTGGGCAGGTCATCCTAATTCCAAAGGAACAGACCAGTAACACATACTGATTCGCTTACACAGCAACTCCGGCGTAGGTAGGTATACCGCGCTTTGACAAGTACCAGTACCTATGCAACGAACTTTGGATAATTACTTCACGTGAGCATGCGTGAGCTTTTAAATCTAATGGAGACGCCTGCCATGATATCGTTCGGCATATTTTTCAATGTGGTGTGTTTAAAGTGAATCCTACTGCTTTAGTTGTGTGCTTTGGTGTTTTATGTTCGCGGCCGTTCAACTGATATTCGCGATGGTTTTTCTTAGGGCGATGAAATTAGGAGATGACGACGTTGATTGGGAAGTTGAGGCGTCACGACGCTTCTGGCTCGTGGAGCGTGCGAGACCCTCTTAGCCCCACTGGCGCCCAGCTGGCAGCCCGAGGAGCATGGAGTTCTTGGAGTCTCCGGATGGTGTGACTGAGCCCTGAGGCTCCCAGAGAGGCGTGGCCGACCGGCTCCGAGGAGCCTGCGAGGAGCGGCGGAGGTGGCTGGGTGTTGGCCCGGTGCCGAGCACGGGCCAACGCAGCCCCCCGGCCGGCGCTGTGGTACGGTCCCGTGGTCTGCTCCGTGCTCTGTCGGTATAGTTCGGTCCCGTGTTCTCGGTATGGTATACGGTCCCGTGTTTTATCAATATGGTATGGTCCCGTGTTCTGTCGGTATGGTACGGTCCCGTGGTCTGCTCCGTGCTCTGTCGGTATAGTTCGGTCCCGTGTTCTCTGTATGGTACGGTCCCGTGTTTTGTCAGTATGGTACGGCCTCGTGTTCTGTCGGTATGGCACGGTCCATTGTTCTGTCGGTATGGTACGGTCCCTTGTTTTGTCGGTATGGTGCGGTCTTGTATTCTGTCGTCATGCTACGGCCCCGTGGTCTGTCTGTATGGTACGGTCCCGTCTTTTGTCGGTATTATACGATCCCTTGTTCTTTCGGTATGATACGGTCGGGCCGGTCCCGTATTCTGTCCGTTGGTATGGTACGGTCCTGTATTCTGCCTGTATGTTACGGTCCCGTGTTCTGTCGGTATGGTATGGTTCCGTGTTCTGTCGCTGTGGTAAAGTCTCGTGTTCTGACTGTATGGTACGGTCCCGTGTTCTAACTCGTCAGTATGGCACGGTCCCGTGTTACTCTACGGTACGGTCCCGTGTTTTGTCGGCATGGTACGGTGAACGGTCCCGTGTTAAAGGGACCCTCCCACCTTCAAAAAAGTTAATGAATTGGCACGAAAGTGATGTCGCTCGGTTCAGAAAGAGCGAAAACGAATATCTACCAAATTTCATCGAAAAATATTCACCGGTTTTCAAGATATTAGACTTTTACTTTTGTTTACTTTTTGGGATCTCCGCTGTTCCTAGCGACTTTATTTGAAAGTGCGGCATTTGTTGCGCGCAAAGCAGCATATACCACCGCGTGCTACCAAACGTTTTAGTAAAAGATTTAAAAATCGTTAGATCTCCGCTGACGTCACAAATTCTAAGGGGGCATACCAATGCACTAGCCCCTTAGAATCCGAAAACTGCAAGTTTGAAATTCCATATCTCCGAATTAAAGCATTTGTCGATGTTGTGAGTGCCCAAACCGGTATTTGCAGGCCATGGCCACCAATTTGGCTATCTCAACTCAAAACTAATGTTAAGGTGGGAGTGTCCCTTTAAATCTGTCGGCATGGTGCGGTCCCGTGGTCTGTCTGTATTGGTCCCGTGTTCCGGCTGTTGGTATGGTACGGTCTCGTGTTTTGTCGGTATGATATGGTCCCGTGTTCTGCCGGTATGTTACGGTCCCGTGTTTTGTCGGTATGGTATGGTCCTGTGTTCTGTCGGTATGGTACGGTCCCGTGTTTTGACTGTATGGTATGCGTGTTCTGTCGGTACGTTTCCTTGTTTTGCCTGTATGTTACGGTCCCGTGTTCTATCGGTATGGTACGGTCCCGTGTTCTATCGATATCTTACGGTCCCGTGTTCTATCGGTATGGTATGGTCGCGTGTTCTGTCGGTATGGTACGGTCCCGTGATCTGTTTGTATGGTACGGTCTGTGTTCTGTCGGTACAATGCGGTCCCGTATTCTGTCTGAATACGGTCCGTGTTCTGTCTGAATATTACGGTCCGTGTTCTATCGGTATGGTATGGTCCGTGTTCTGTCTGTATGGTACGGTCCCTATCCTGTTTGCACGGTTTCACCATTTACGAGTGACCCATATCCCTACTGGCGCGGTGTCGGGCACGACACTGGCCTGTTCGGCACGCCATCCGGTCCCCGTTTGAGCTGGGAGTGGGCTCCCCCTGGGGACCTCTCGAGTAATTTGGTTGCCGGCTGACAAGGCGCTCGATCCGTTTTCAGTCGCCATGAACGTCCAGTCGGCACCGCAGGGCAATAACATCCAGGTGCAGGGTCTGCAAGGAGGAGTGGCCGGCCGCTGCTCTAACTGCCAGGTCAGTGCACACTGCTACCCCTTTACCTTTCTCTCAATCTGTCCCTCCGTAACAAGATTCCTAGAAATAGGAAATGCAAATCCCTATGACGTATACGTTCCTGGACCGGCTGGCGCAGGCTGGAACCGGTGGCGGCTGGCAGCGGGGAACCCCCGCCGGTTTCGGGAACTCCCCGCTTCCCGAAGCCGGGCCGATGTTTTGCGCATTGCGAAGGGTTCTGACTGAGCGCGACGCCCTGCCGCCGGCGGGCCGGTGACGCGCTTTCTCCATTGGCGCCCTTCGCACAAACACGGGTGAATCATCGGGCCTGGTCTGGGTCAATCCACAGTGTATGGAGGTCCATCAGCGGCCGAGCGGCGGGCCGTCGGGCCCGGAGCACGGTCGGGTGCCAATGGACTCGGACCAGGCCGGGGCCCATGAGTTCCATAGCTGGTGTGGACCGATATACCTACGGCAATATGGACATGGTGTCGACCGATTACGACCACTTTTGGCCCTTTGGGGCGCCGCAACAGCACCAGTTTCACAATTGATCAGGCTCGCCAATCCGCTTCGCACTTGCTTATCGAGCCGCCGACATTTCATGCAACGTAATTCCGGAAGTTGCGCTACGTATGAATAAATAAAGCCTTATCCATCGGTGAAATTACAATTATGCCAAGCGTCAGGCTGTGCAATGTGCATGGCCACTGGGCGGCTGGTGCCGGCGCCCTTCTGTCAACTGATTGGCGGCAGACGTCTCGGTAAGCCCGGCTCGTCCGACATAAACAGAGGGGGGCCGACCGGCCGGCTTTGGGCGCCGCCGCCCCCCCCCCAGCGGGGGCGGTTCAGGGTCGCCGGTGCTCTGGTCGGGTCCGCCAGCCGCGCCGCTGCCCTCGCCAACCGCCGAGCCGGCGCTGGCCCGTCCGCTCCACCTATTAGAGAGGTAAAATTGGACCATGCAGCAGCACCCGGCTGCCAAAAACCAATGGAGCTGGCGATTTGCACATGTTGTGGACCCGGCCCGACAGGGCGTCCGACTGAGAGCTGTATGGAGACTAACTAGATCAATAAATACCGCAAACATCCGCATTTCGCTGCTTTCATTTCAAGCTGTCAATGCAAAAAGCATTGTTCTCAAATGGGAGTGTTTCAATAGCCGTATGTGATGCAAAAGTTCGTAGAGTTACACATGAAGGACATCACATATACGTAGCCTACTCGTCCCGTGCCGTGTACCGTCCCTTACCCGCCCTTTGTGACGTGTCCGACACCTGCCGTACAAGTGTTCGTCTGTGTGCCGCTGCCCCTAGGCGTGTGCCCTGTGTCTGTGTGTCTGTGACCTGTAACCTGTGTACCCCGTGTCTGTGTCTGTGTACCCCGTGTCTGACACCCGTGTACCCCGTGTCTGACACCCGTGTACCCCGTGTCTGTGACCTGTGTACCCCGTGTCTGTGACCTGTGTACCACGTGTCTGTGTCTGTGTACCCCGTGTCTGTGTCTGTGTACCCCGTGTCTGTGTCTGTGTACCCCGTGTCTGTGTCTGTGTACCCCGTGTCTGTGACCTGCTGTGTACCCCGTGTCTGTGACCTGCTGTGTACCCCGTGTCTGTGTCTGTGTACCCCGTGTCTGTGACCTGCTGTGTACCCCGTGTCTGTGTCTGTGTACCCCGTGTCTGTGACCTGTGTACCCCGTGTCTGTGTCTGTGTACCCCGTGTCTGACCTGTGTACCTTGTGTATGTGACCTGTGCACCCCGTGTCTGTGTCTGTGTACCCCGTGTCTGTGACCTGTGTACCTTGTGTCCAGGGTTGTGCTTGACTCATGAGTCGAGTCAGAAATTTGACTCAACTCTGACTCAAATGAGTCAGATTTGAGTCGAGTCGGATAAAAGGTTGAGGTGTTGAGTTGAGTCAGAGTTGAGTCGGACAAAAATATTAAGGTGTTGAGTTGAGTCAGAGTTGAGTCAGTAAAATAACTTTTGACATTGAGTTGAGTCAAGAACATTTAGGAACATGAGTCAGCTGACTCAACTTTTTAGAAACAATATATAGTATAAGTTTTTCATTCTCCCCCCGCTTAACAACTTACGCCTGGCCCTGCTGCCGGATTTTTTCAACCCCCCCCCCCCCCCGCTCAACAACTTTTTTATCTGAGTCAATTTTGAGTCAACACACTTGACTCAACAAAAAATTTGAGTCAAGTTTGAGTCAACTCATCTTTTCATTGAGCCGCTTAAGTCATGAGTCGAGTCGAGGGAAAAAATCAGCTCCTTGTTTGAGTCAGAGTTGAGTCAGGCCATTCTGAAGTTGAATGATGAGTCGAGTCGGCAAATTTTTTTGAGTCGAGCACAACCCTGCTTGTGTCTGTGACCTGTGCACCCCGTGTCTGTGTCTGTGTACCCTGTGTCTGTAACCTGTGTACCCCGCGTCTGTGACCTGTATACCCCGTGTCTGTGGTCTGTATACCCCGTGTCCCTGACCTGTAACCTGTGTACCCCGTGTCTGTGGTCTGTATACCCCGTGTCTGTGGTCTGTATACCCCGTGTCTGTGGTCTGTATACCCCGTGTCTGTGACCTGTAACCTGTGTACCCCGTGTCTGTGACCTGTAACCTGTGTACCCCGTGTCTGTGACCTGTAACCTGTGTACCCCGTGTCTGTGACCTGTGTACCCCGTGTCTTTGCCTGTGGTCTGCGTACCCCGTGTCTGTGACCTGTGTACCCCGTGTCTGTGTCTGTGTACCCCGTGTCTGTGACCTGTGTACCCCGTGTCTGTGACCTGCGTACCCCGTGTCTGTGACCTGTGTACCCCGTGTCTGTGGCCTGTGTACCCCGTGTTTGTGACCCGGTACCCCGTGTCTGTGACCTGTGAGCTGTGTACCCCGTGTCTGTGACCTGTGTACCCCGTGTCTGACACCCGTCCGGTCTGCGCCGGCAGAACGGCGTGCTGACCGACTCGTTCACGCCGTGCGGCATCGTGCTGGCCATCTGCTTCTTTCCGCTGGGCCTGCTCTGCTGCTGGATGATGCGGGAGAAGCAGTGCAACATGTGCGGCGCCAAGCCGGCCATGCAGCCGTAGAGCGGTCGGCGGTCCGGTCGGCGGTCCGGTCGGTCGGCCGGTCGGCGGTCGGCGGTCCGGTCGGTCTCCGGTCGGCGGTCGGCGGTCGGCGGGCCGGTCGGCAGCTGTGGGGACAGAGGGAGAGCCGGGGCCGGCTCGGCGCTGCGGCCGGAGGGACTCTGTGAGATGAGCTGCGTGGCCGAGGCGGGCTCCGAGCGGCTGACTCTGTCCCCCGCCACCAGCGGCGGCAGCGGTGCAGAGATGCCGCCAGCGACCAGCGCGGCGGGCCACAGACTGCGTGTTCAGTGAGCTGGCGAGGTGCTCCGGGCCACGGTGTCTGCAGCGGTGTTCACTGTTCAGTGTTCATGCCAGTATCGGCTGCCTTAGCGTCAGTGCCGTTCATCGCTTCATCGTTTTTATCTCCCAGACATGCCTCCCAGTCGCCTACTGATTCGTTCATTGCTTCTGAATGGCACGCGTTCCTATCTATGGATCGTGTGAGTGACTGTCATTGACATTGATAACTGGTCCTTATTTCCCACGGAGAAGTGCTAAGGTTCTTCTTTGCACAGCATCCCAATGCAGTGCCGGGCACCCTTTTTCTTATATATTCCTTCATTTTAATTTTTACTAAGTGCAGAACAACCGCGAAATGACGCTGTCTGTACTTGTAGGATTGTATAGGTACCGACCGCAAATACCAGCAAGGTCCTGTACTTTTCTATTCGTTTGGTAGCTTACATGGTTCACTTTCCATCTGTGTGAGATTGCCGCAGCTTTTAGATCGGATTTTGCACAGCTGTTGGTGTTTGTTCATTCACAAGCGTTTTAGTGTGTGTGTGTGTCGTATGGACGAACCAGTAAGCCGCTGGAAGGTTCCCTTCATGATATATGACTATAGCCATTTAAAATAACTTTATACCGATCGCAAGAAAATCGTGTCACAAGACTTGGTGCTCGTGTTTGCTAGCTGGTTTTTGTAGGTACGTACCTATTACATGATACAGAAATGCACATTTTGTTCAATAATGTAGTAAAATTTGGCGGGCCGGGCCATTAAAACGTCTCTGATGCGTAAGGGCCCAACCCTTAGCATTCCCATTTCGGCCGTGCGCCCGCCACTCGAGCTTCGATTGCCAATCGCTTGCATGTGAAGTGCCGGGGGCCGTGAATCGTTTACGCTTCTGTCACGTATTTTAATACAGACTTTGTTTATTTCCTAGAATTCAATGTTTGACTAAGGGTCAATGCCTGGACAGTGTTAGAAATGAATGTCAAGATATTGGTAAAGTCAAGATATTGGCTAGCTCGCTAGCTGATCTAACTCTCATCCGGATAACCTACATGAAAATGGTGAATTATTTTAGTACCGATCATGTAGTCAACTTCGAGAACGTCGCAACCTGTACTACCAGCAGTGCACTGGACTGTCCTCCCACTACCGCGCCCTCTGCTCCAGACACTGGTTCTGTCTTTCTTTGGCCGTGGGGTGGCAGCACTACTGGGGGCACCCGAACCAAACTCTAATCCAATTCATCTCCCTATGCAGTATGCCTACGTGCATGTGCGACTCCCGCCCGACAGCGACGGTTTGTGCGGCTGTGCCCTGTATCGGACACAGTGAGCATGGATAGTGGATAGGGTCGAGCGGCAGCCACTGCTGAGTGCTGACCGCCCCTATCTTGATCTCTATTATTCTCTACTGCACTGTGACAAAATACTGCCGAGTGCCGTCATTGCTACCGAGGGCTGTACCGGATAGGACCAATGGCAAGGCAAGGGTTGCACCGCGGGTTTGTCACGAATGTAGCGAAGTGAGATAGATCATGCATGCCTTATGCATGCTGAGTAGGTACTGAGATAAACTTTGCGAAAATCTTCATAGCTCTGCTGTGGAAGAGAGCACCAAATAATGAAACATATTTCCCTTATATGTTATCCTGCAGGTCTTAGGCGTAAGCTACGGCATGTGAGCAGAAAGTGTTAAAATTGTAAAGATCGACGATTTTTCGAACACCTCTCGCCACTCATACTCTTTTGGTCATAGGCGGCGGAACGGGGAGGGCACCGGGGCACCGTGCCCCCCTTTGATTTTGGCATTTTAACATTAGCCCTATGGGCGTTGCATGGAAAGAATGGGACCAAAAGTCGGCAGTGCCCCCCTTAATTGAGGGTGTTCCGCCGCTAGTGCTTTTGGTCCATGTCTCTCGAGAGCCCCGGCGGAGGAAAGCAGTGCTTTGAAAGCGGTGAAACCCGACTCAAACCATCGCGCCTTTATTTGCTACGACTCAGATTGGACCTCACCGGATTGGACTATTGCTAGAACGCTGGCATAAAACTACATTCTTTCATTATCAATATTATGATAACCTCTGGTACATATGCGAAGATTTTCTTAAATTAGAAATTAGAATACTGGAAATGTTACAGATATCCATAGTTTTGTCACCTTATGACACCTTGATAATTTCCATACGGTGTCTCTTTTATCAACGGCGCTCTTGTTTCATATACGACGCCAATATCAGCTGTTCTTTTTGCAGGCAGTGAGTTGATACTAGTAGCTGATGTTCACAAAAACCAATCGAATATCGTCATATCTGCACGTGCATATAGTTGCATCATATTCACATTCAGATTCCCGTGCACATTCGCGGACCCCTTCGATTTGGCTGAAAATTGCACAGTAGATAGACCATGAGCTCCTAAGTGCAAAAATCATCTTTTTATTTACCGACATTAAGTATTTTCCAAGTTATTCACGTTTGTTTTACTAGTACAATATTCTGGTTAGTAAACTTCCCGGAAAAATCGGACCTCATCAAATTTCAAGAAAATTTCAGAAATGATTAAGACTCAGTAGTTCTTTACAAAAAACTAATTTGCATCAAACGTGGTCGCATAGTTTCCTCAGGAGAAGTCTCTAAAGTTCAAGGTCGTTCAAGGTCATGCAATTTTTCTCACTTTTTGGAGTCGTTTTACACGTGACAGTTTCGTATTTATGAAGGACATTAGCTATACATACTGCAATAACAATATACTAAGCACCAGAGGCATTGTTAGACCAAAGGGCGAAAAACAGTCGATAAACCTATTGAGCAAAGCCAAGAGGCAAATACAAGTGATATTCAGATTTCCCGTCCTAAAGTGAACTTGCCGGACCCCTCCGATTTCGTTCAAAG
Source organism: Amphibalanus amphitrite (assembly GCF_019059575.1). Classification (NCBI taxonomy): domain Eukaryota; kingdom Metazoa; phylum Arthropoda; class Thecostraca; order Balanomorpha; family Balanidae; genus Amphibalanus; species Amphibalanus amphitrite. The sequence goes on along the minus strand of NW_024882471.1, from coordinate 70,907 downwards.
TCACAGGAATGATGCTCCTTGACCTCCTGAACACGAAAATAGTGCTCCTTTTGACCGACATCAAAGACTTTTCCAGATATACGCATGCGTGCACATTGAAATTGCATATGTTGCATATGGCACGTTGGGCGGACCCCTTCGATTTCGCTCAAAATCACAGGAATGATGCTCCTTGACCTCCTGAACACGAAAATAGTGCTCCTTTTGACCGACATCAAAGACTTTTCCAGATATACGCATGCGTGCACATTCAAATTGCATATGTTGCATATGGCACGTTGGGCGGACCCCTTCGATTTCGCTCAAAATCACAGGAATGATGCTCCTTGACCTTCTGAACACGAAAACAGTGCTACTTTTGACCGACATCAAAGACTTTTCCAGATATACGCATGCGTGCACATTCAAATTGCATATGTTGCAAATGGCACGTTGGGCGGGCCCCTTCGATTTCGCTCAAAATCACAGGAATGATGCTCCTTGACCTCCTGAACACGAAAATAGTGCTCCTTTTGACCGACATCAAAGACTTGTCCAGATATACGCATGCGTGCACATTCAAATTGCATATGTTGCATATGGCACGTTGGGCGGACCCCTTCGATTTCGTTCAAAATCACAGGAATGGTGCTCCTTGACCTCCTGAACACGAAAACAGTGCTACTTTTGACCGACATCAAAGACTTTTCCAGATATACGCATGCGTGCACATTCAAATTGCATATGTTGCATATGGCACGTTGGGCGGACCCCTTCGATTTCGTTCAAAATCACAGGAATGATGCTCCTTGACCTCCTGAACACGAAAACAGTGCTACTTTTGACCGACATCAAAGACTTTTCCAGATATACGCATGCGTGCACATTCAAATCGCATATGTTGCATATGGCACGTTGGGCGGACCCCTTCGATTTCGCTCAAAATCACAGGAATGATGCTCCTTGACCTCCTGAACACGAAAATAGTGCTCCTTTTGACCGACATCAAAGACTTGTCCAGATATACGCATGCGTGCACATTCAAATTGCATATGTTGCATATGGCACGTTGGGCGGACCCCTTCGATTTCGCTCAAAATCACAGGAATGGTGCTCCTTGACCTCCTGAACACGAAAACAGTGCTACTTTTGACCGACATCAAAGACTTTTCCAGATATACGCATGCGTGCACATTCAAATTGCATATGTTGCATATGGCACGTTGGGCGGACCCCTTCGATTTCGTTCAAAATCACAGGAATGATGCTCCTTGACCTCCTGAACACGAAAACAGTGCTACTTTTGACCGACATCAAAGACTTTTCCAGATATACGCATCCGTGCACATTCAAATTGCATATGTTGCATATGGCACGTTGGGCGGACCCCTTCGATTTCGTTCAAAATCACAGGAATGATGCTCCTTGACCTCCTGAACACGAAAGTAGTGCTCCTTTTGACCGACATCAAAGACTTTTCCAGATATACGCATGCGTTCACATTCAAATTGCATATGTTGCATATGGCACGTTGGGCGGACCCCTTCGATTTCGTTCAAAATCACAGGAATGATGCTCCTTGACCTCCTGAACACGAAAACAGTGCTACTTTTGACCGACATCAAAGACTTGTCCAGATATACGCATGCGTGCACATTCAAATTGCATATGTTGCATATGGCACGTTGGGCGGACCCCTTCGATTTCGTTCAAAATCACAGGAATGGTGCTCCTTGACCTCCTGAACACGAAAACAGTGCTACTTTTGACCGACACCAAAGACTTTTCCAGATATACGCATGCGTGCACATTCAAATTGCATATGTTGCATATGGCACGTTGGGCGGACCCCTTCGATTTCGTTCAAAATCACAGGAATGATGCTCCTTGACCTGCTGAACACGAAAACAGTGCTACTTTTGACCGACATCAAAGACTTTTCCAGATATACGCATGCGTGCACATTCAAATTGCATATGTTGCATATGGCACGTTGGGCGGACCCCTTCGATTTCGCTCAAAATCACAGGAATGATGCTCCTTGACCTCCTGAACACGAAAATGGTGCTCCTTTTGACCGACATCAAAGACTTGTCCAGATATACGCATGCGTGCACATTCAAATTACATATGTTGCATATGGCACGTTGGGCGGACCCCTTCGATTTCGCTCAAAATCACAGGAATGGTGCTCCTTGACCTCCTGAACACGAAAACAGTGCTACTTTTGACCGACATCAAAGACTTTTCCAGATATACGCATGCGTGCACATTCAAATTGCATATGTTGCATATGGCACGTTGGGCGGACCCCTTCGATTTCGTTCAAAATCACAGGAATGATGCTCCTTGACCTCCTGAACACGAAAACAGTGCTACTTTTGACCGACATCAAAGACTTTTCCAGATATACGCATCCGTGCACATTCAAATTGCATATGTTGCATATGGCACGTTGGGCGGACCCCTTCGATTTAGTTCAAAATCACAGGAATGATGCTCCTTGACCTCCTGAACACGAAAATAGTGCTCCTTTTGACCGACATCAAAGACTTTTCCAGATATACGCATGCGTGCACATTCAAATTGCATATGTTGCATATGGCACGTTGGGCGGACCCCTTCGATTTCGCTCAAAATCACAGGAATGATGCTCCTTGACCTCCTGAACACGAAAACAGTGCTACTTTTGACCGACATCAAAGACTTTTCCAGATATACGCATGCGTGCACATTCAAATTGCATATGTTGCATATGGCACGTTGGGCGGACCCCTTCGATTTCGTTCAAAATCACAGGAATGATGCTCCTTGACCTCCTGAACACGAAAGTAGTGCTCCTTTTGACCGACATCAAAGACTTTTCCAGATATACGCATGCGTGCACATTCAAATTGCATATGTTGCATATGGCACGTTGGGCGGACCCCTTCGATTTCGTTCAAAATCACAGGAATGATGCTCCTTGACCTCCTGAACACGAAAACAGTGCTACTTTTGACCGACATCAAAGACTTTTCCAGATATACGCATGCGTGCACATTCAAATTGCATATATTGCATATGGCACGTTGGGCGGACCCCTTCGATTTCGTTCAAAATCACAGGAATGATGCTCCTTGACCTCCTGAACACGAAAATAGTGCTCCTTTTTACCGACATCAAAGACTTTTCCAGATATACGCATGCGTGCACATTCAAATTGCATATGTTGCATATGGCACGTTGGGCGGACCCCTTCGATTTCGTTCAAAATCACAGGAATGATGCTCCTTGACCTCCTGAACACGAAAACAGTGCTACTTTTGACCGACATCAAAGACCTTTCCAGATATACGCATGCGTGCACATTCAAATTGCATATGTTGCATATGGCACGTTGAGCGGACCCCTTCGATTTCGCTCAAAATCACAGGAATGATGCTCCTTGACCTCCTGAACACGAAAATAGTGCTCCTTTTGACCGACATCAAAGACTTGTCCAGATATACGCATGCGTGCACATTCAAATTACATATGTTGCATATGGCACGTTGGGCGGACCCCTTCGATTTCGCTCAAAATCACAGGAATGGTGCTCCTTGATCTCCTGAACACGAAAACAGTGCTACTTTTGACCGACATCAAAGACTTTTCCAGATATACGCATGCGTGCACATTCAAATTGCATATGTTGCATATGGCACGTTGGGCGGACCCCTTCGATTTCGTTCAAAATCACAGGAATGATGCTCCTTGACCTCCTGAACACGAAAACAGTGCTACTTTTGACCGACATCAAAGACTTTTCCAGATATACGCATCCGTGCACATTCAAATTGCATATGTTGCATATGGCACGTTGGGCGGACCCCTTCGATTTAGTTCAAAATCACAGGAATGATGCTCCTTGACCTCCTGAACACGAAAATAGTGCTCCTTTTGACCGACATCAAAGACTTTTCCAGATATACGCATGCGTGCACATTCAAATTGCATATGTTGCATATGGCACGTTGGGCGGACCCCTTCGATTTCGCTCAAAATCACAGGAATGATGCTCCTTGACCTCCTGAACACGAAAACAGTGCTACTTTTGACCGACATCAAAGACTTTTCCAGATATACGCATGCGTGCACATTCAAATTGCATATGTTGCATATGGCACGTTGGGCGGACCCCTTCGATTTCGTTCAAAATCACAGGAATGATGCTCCTTGACCTCCTGAACACGAAAGTAGTGCTCCTTTTGACCGACATCAAAGACTTTTCCAGATATACGCATGCGTGCACATTCAAATCGCATATGTTGCATATGGCACGTTGGGCGGACCCCTTCGATTTCGCTCAAAATCACAGGAATGATGCTCCTTGACCTCCTGAACACGAAAATAGTGCTCCTTTTGACCGACATCAAAGACTTGTCCAGATATACGCATGCGTGCACATTCAAATTGCATATGTTGCATATGGCACGTTGGGCGGACCCCTTCGATTTCGCTCAAAATCACAGGAATGGTGCTCCTTGACCTCCTGAACACGAAAACAGTGCTACTTTTGACCGACATCAAAGACTTTTCCAGATATACGCATGCGTGCACATTCAAATTGCATATGTTGCATATGGCACGTTGGGCGGACCCCTTCGATTTCGTTCAAAATCACAGGAATGATGCTCCTTGACCTCCTGAACACGAAAACAGTGCTACTTTTGACCGACATCAAAGACTTTTCCAGATATACGCATCCGTGCTCATTCAAATTGCATATGTTGCATATGGCACGTTGGGCGGACCCCTTCGATTTCGTTCAAAATCACAGGAATGATGCTCCTTGACCTCCTGAACACGAAAGTAGTGCTCCTTTTGACCGACATCAAAGACTTTTCCAGATATACGCATGCGTTCACATTCAAATTGCATATGTTGCATATGGCACGTTGGGCGGACCCCTTCGATTTCGTTCAAAATCACAGGAATGATGCTCCTTGACCTCCTGAACACGAAAACAGTGCTACTTTTGACCGACATCAAAGACTTGTCCAGATATACGCATGCGTGCACATTCAAATTGCATATGTTGCATATGGCACGTTGGGCGGACCCCTTCGATTTCGTTCAAAATCACAGGAATGGTGCTCCTTGACCTCCTGAACACGAAAACAGTGCTACTTTTGACCGACATCAAAGACTTTTCCAGATATACGCATGCGTGCACATTCAAATTGCATATGTTGCATATGGCACGTTGGGCGGACCCCTTCGATTTCGTTCAAAGTCACAGGAATGATGCTCCTTGAGCTGCTGAACACGAAAACAGTGCTACTTTTGACCGACATCAAAGACTTTTTCAGATATACGCATGCGTGCACATAGTCGTTTTGAGTCTAAAAGCTTCTAAAGAGGCCAATGTTTGGCTATACCGTAAGTGGTCTTTAGGCATACGAGTCAATGCAGAGGTCAACTTAACGGTCTCTCCTGCCTAAACTAAGAAAGATACAGAAACCCGGTTACCACCATTCGATAGTCCTTGAATGTATCTACAACACATAGGAAATTCAAGGTCTTGACGTTTTTGGTCTGGCCGCCAGATGACGCCAAAGTTGACATATATTTGCGCCACCTGGTGGGCAGTTGTAGAAGCTCGACGAAAATGCGCTTCTAATATGTTTTAGCCACATCCATTCTGCATCGACCGGAACTAGAAACTTGAAGATCGGTGTAGTCGTATTGAATGTAGAAGCTTCTAAAGAGACCTATGTTTGTCTATGCACCCCTTAAGTGGTCTTTAGGCATGCGAGTCAATTCAGAGGTCAACTTAACGGTCTCTCCTGCCTAAACTAAGAAAGAAACAGAAATCCGATTACAGCCATTCGATAGTCTTTGAATGTATCTATATCATATAGGAAATTCAGGGTCTTGACGTTTTTGGTCTGGCCGCCAGATGGCGCCAAATTTGACTTATATTTGCGCCATCTGGTGGGCAGTTGTAGAAGGTTGACGAAAATGCGGTTCTAACATGTTGTAGCCACGTCAATTCTGCATCGATTGACACTAGAAACTTGAAGATCAATTCAGTCGTTTTGAGTCTAGAAGCTTCTAAAGAGACCAATGTTTGGATATACTATACACCCCGTAAGTGGTCTTTAGGCATACGAGTCAATGCAGAGGTCAACTTAACGGTCTCTTGCCTAAACTAAAAAAGATACAGAAATCTGAATACCGCCATTCGATAGTCCTTGAAAGTATCTACAACATATAGGAAATTCAAGGTCTTGACGTTTTTGGTCTCGCCGCCAGATGGCGCCAAAGTCGACATATATTTGCGCCACCTGGTGGGCAGTTGTAGAAGTTCGACGAAAATGCGGTTCTAACATGTTGTAGCCACATCAATTCTGCATCGACTGACACTAGAAACTTGAAGATCGGTTCAGTCGTTTTGAGTCTAGAAGCTTCTTAAGAGACCAATGTTTGTCTATACACCTCTTTAGTGGTCTTTAGGAATTCGAGTCAATACAGAGGTCAACTTAACGGTCTCTCCTGCCTAAACTAAGAAAGATACAGAAACCCTGTTACCGCCATTCGATAGTCCTTGAATGTATCTACAACTTAGAGGAAATTCAAGGTCTTGACGTTTTTGTTCTGGCCGCCAGATGGCACCAAGCTTGACATATATTTGCGCCACCTGGTGGGCAGTTCTAGAAGCTCGACGAAAATGCGGTTCTAACATGTTGTAGCCACGTCAATTCTGCATCGACTGACACTAGAAACTTGAAGATCAATTCAGTCGTTTTGAGTCTAGAAGCTTCTAAAGAGGCCAATGTTTGGCTATACACCCCGTAAGTGGTCTTTAGGCATACGAGTCAATGCACAGGTCAACTTAACGGTCTCTCCTGCCTAAACTAAGAAATATACAGAAACCCGGTTACCACCATTCGATAGTACTTGAATGTATCTACAACACATAGGAAATTCAAGGTCTTGACGTTTTTGGTCTGGACGCCAGATGACGCCAAAGTTGACATATATTTGCGCCACCTGGTGGGCAGTTGTAGAAGCTCGACGAAAATGCGGTTCTAATATGTTGTAGCCACATCCATTCTGCATCGACTGACACTAGAAACTTGAAGATCGGTGTAGTCGTATTGAATGTAGAAGCTTCTAAAGAGACCTATGTTTGTCTATGCACCCCTTAAGTGGTCTTTAGGCATGCGAGTCAATTCAGAGGTCAACTTAACGGTCTCTCCTGCCTAAACTCAGAAAGATACAGAAATCCGGTTACCACCATTCGATAGTCCTTGAATGTATCTATAACATATAGGAAATTCAAGGTCTTGACGTTTTTGACGTTACCAAGCGAATAACAAAGCTAAGGTCTCCAACGATTCCCCGATTCACGGACTACCTTCGCCAAGGTTCGTGACCTACAAGGTCATGACCTTCCAGGTCAATATCAAGGTCAAACGACGGGAACCGGTCGGTCAAAAGGAGCACTATTTTCGTGTTCAGGAGGTCAAGGAGCATCATTCCTGTGATTTTGAACGAAATCGAAGGGGTCCGCCCAACGTGCCATATGCAACATATGCAATTTGAATGTGCACGCATGCGTATATCTGGAAAAGTCTTTGATGTCGGTCAAAAGGAGCACTATTTTCGTGTTCAGGAGGTCAAGGAGCATCATTCTTGTGATTTTGAGCGAAATCGAAGGGGTCCGCCCAACGTGCCATATGCAACATATGCAATTTCAATGTGCACGCATGCGTATATCTGAAAAAAGTCTTTGATGTCGGTCAAAAGGAGCACTATTTTCGTGTTCAGGAGGTCAAGCAGCATCATTCCTGTGATTTTGAACGAAATCGAAGGGGTCCGCCCAACGTGCCATATGCAACATATGCAATTTGAATGTGCACGCATGCGTATATCTGGAAAAGTCTTTGATGTCGGTCAAAAGTAGCACTGTTTTCGTGTTCAGGAGGTCAAGGAGCATCATTCCTGTGATTTTGAGCGAAATCGAAGGGGTCCGCCCAACGTGCCATATGCAACATATGCAATTTGAATGTGCACGCATGCGTATATCTGGAAAAGTCTTTGATGTCGGTCAAAAGGAGCACTATTTTCGTGTTCAGGAGGTCAAGGAGCATCATTCCTGTGATTTTGAACGAAATCGAAGGGGTCCGCCCAACGTGCCATATGCAACATATGCAATTTGAATGTGCACGGATGCGTATATCTGGAAAAGTCCTTGATGTCGGTCAAAAGTAGCACTGTTTTCGTGTTCAGGAGGTTAAGGAGCTTCATTCCTGTGATTTTGAACGAAATCGAAGGGGTCCGCCCAACGTGCCATATGCAACATATGCAATTTGAATGTGCACGCATGCGTATATCTGGAAAAGTCTTTGATGTCGGTCAAAAGTAGCACTGTTTTCGTGTTCAGGAGGTCAAGGAGTATCATTCCTGTGATTTTGAGCGAAATCGAAGGGGTCCGCCCAACGTGCCATATGCAACATATGCAATTTGAATGTGCACGCATGCGTATATCTGGAAAAGTCTTTGATGTCGGTCAAAAGGAGCACTATTTTCGTGTTCAGGAGGTCAAGGAGCATCATTCCTGTGATTTTGAACGAAATCGAAGGGGTCCGCCCAACGTGCCATATGCAACATATGCAATTTGAATGTGCACGGATGCGTATATCTGGAAAAGTCTTTGATGTCGGTCAAAAGTAGCACTGTTTTCGTGTTCAGGAGGTCAAGGAGCATCATTCCTGTGATTTTGAACGAAATCGAAGGGGTCCGCCCAACGTGCCATATGCAACATATGCAATTTGAATGTGCACGCATGCGTATATCTGGAAAAGTCTTTGATGTCGGTCAAAAGTAGCACTGTTTTCGTGTTCAGGAGGTCAAGGAGCATCATTCCTGTGATTTTGAGCGAAATCGAAGGGGTCCGCCCAACGTGCCATATGCAACATATGCAATTTGAATGTGCACGCATGCGTATATCTGGAAAAGTCTTTGATGTCGGTCAAAAGGAGCACTATTTTCGTGTTCAGGAGGTCAAGGAGCATCATTCCTGTGACTTTGAACGAAATCGGAGGGGTCCGGCAAGTTCACTTTAGGACGGGAAATCTGAAGATCACTTGTATTTGGCTCTTGGCTTTGCTCAATAGGTTTATCGACTGTTTTTTCGCCCTTTGGTCTAACAATGCCTCTGGTGCTTAAGTATATTGTTATTGCAGTATGTACAGCTAATGTCCTTCATAAATACGAAGCTGTCACGTGTAAAACGACTCCAAAAAGTGAGAAAAATTGCATGACCTTGAACGACCTTGAACTTTAGAGACTTCTCCTGCGAAAACTATGCGACCGCGTTTGATGCAAATTAGTTTTTTGTAAAGAACTACTGAGTCTAAATCATTTCTGAAATTTTCTTGAAATTTGATGAGGTCCGATTTTTCCGGGAAGTTTACTAACCAGAATATTGTACTAGTAAAACAAATGTGAATAACTTGGAAAATACTTAATGTCGGTAAATAAAAAGATGATTTTTGCACTTAGGAGCTCATGGTCTATCTGCTGTGCAATTTTCAGCCAAATCGAAGGGGTCCGCGAATGTGCACGCGAATCTGAATGTGAATATGATGCAACTATATGCACGTCATATCTGCAGTTTTCCATGTAACGGAAGTTGGCACAGATTCAGCACAGATTCAGCACAGCACAGATTCGGTAGGGGGAAAAAAGGCCCCGGTAGAGGGAAACCTTTATGACCCGTTTTCCCCTAGAAATGACGTCACAAAGAGGTAAAAATGGGTATCAATCGAAAGCTCTCGTTTACCCAGACACAGTCCTGCAGCAAAATTTCACTTTTTCCCCATAGGAAAGTTTTTACGGGAAAATCAAAATTTTGGGTCAATGGGGGGTCCCCCCCGATTTCGTTCAAAATCGGCACACAGGTGCCCCACCACCAGCCGAGAAACTTTCCCCAAAACGGTCCCCGTTGCATTGACGTTTAAGGCCCGTAAAGCCCCCTAGACTCGTAAAATATCCGTAAAATCGCCTTTGTACGGACAAAAAAGTGGTGCTATGGTAAAAATGGGTATCAATCGAAAGCTCTCGTTTACCCAGACACAGTCATGCAGGAAAATTTCACTTTTTCCCCATAGGAAAGTTTTTACGGGAAAATCAAAATTTTGGGGCAATGGGGGGTCCCCCCCGATTTCGTTCAAAATCGGCACACAGGTGCCCCACCACCAGCCGAGAAACTTTCCCCAAAACGGTCCCCGTTGCATTGACGTTTAAGGCCCGTAAAGCCCATCGCCTTTGTACGGACAAAAAAGTGGTGCTATGGTAAAAATGGGTATCAATCGAAAGCTCTCGTTTACCCAGACACAGTCCTGCAGGAAAATTTCACTTTTTCCCCATAGGAAAGTTTGTACGGGAAAATCAAAATTTTGGGTCAATGGGGGGTCCCCCCGATTTCGTTCAAAATCGGCACACAGGTGCCCCACCACCAGCCGAGAAACTTTCCCCAAAACGGTCCCCGTTGCATTGACGTTTAAGGCCCGTAAAGCCCCCTAGACTCGTAAAATATCCGTAAAATCGCCTTTGTACGGACAAAAAAGTGGTGCTATGGTAAAAATGGGTATCAATCGAAACCTCTCGTTTACCCAGACACAGTCCTGCAGGAAAATTTCACTTTTTCCCCATAGGAAAGTTTGTACGGGAAAATCAAAATTTTGGGGCAATGGGGGGTCCCCCCCGATTTCGTTCAAAATCGGCACACAGGTGCCCCACCACCAGCCGAGAAACTTTCCCCAAAACGGTCCCCGTTGCATTGACGTTTAAGGCCCGTAAAGCCCCCTAGACTCGTAAAATATCCGTAAAATCGCCTTTGTACGGACAAAAAAGTGATGCTATGGTAAAAATGGATATCATTCGAAAGCTCTCGTTTACCCAGACACAGTCCTGCAGGAAAATTTCACTTTTTCCCCATAGGAAAGTTTGTACGGGAAAATCAAAATTTTGGGGCAATGGGGGGTCCCCCCGATTTCGTTCAAAATCGGCACACAGGTGCCCCACCACCAGCCGAGAAACTTTCCCCAAAACGGTCCCCGTTGCATTGACGTTTAAGGCCCGTAAAGCCCCCTAGACTCGTAAAATATCCGTAAAATCGCCTTTGTACGGACAAAAAAGTGGTGCTATGGTAAAAATGGGTATCAATCGAAAGCTCTCGTTTACCCAGACACAGTCCTGCAGGAAAATTTCACTTTTTCCCCATAGGAAAGTTTGTACGGGAAAATCAAAATTTTGGGTCAATGGGGGGTCCCCCCGATTTCGTTCAAAATCGGCACACAGGTGCCCCACCACCAGCCGAGAAACTTTCCCCAAAACGCTCCCCGTTGCATTGACGTTTAAGGCCCGTAAAGCCCCCTAGACTCGTAAAATATCCGTAAAATCGCCTTTGTACGGACAAAAAAGTGGTGCTATGGTAAAAATGGGTATCAATCGAAAGCTCTCGTTTACCCAGACACAGTCCTGCAGGAAAATTTCACTTTTTCCCCATAGGAAAGTTTGTACGGGAAAATCAAAATTTTGGGGCAATGGGGGGTCCCCCCCGATTTCGTTCAAAATCGGCACACAGGTGCCCCACCACCAGCCGAGAAACTTTCCCCAAAACGGTCCCCGTTGCATTGACGTTTAAGGCCCGTAAAGCCCCCTAGACTCGTAAAATATCCGTAAAATCGCCTTTGTACGGACAAAAAAGTGATGCTATGGTAAAAATGGATATCATTCGAAAGCTCTCGTTTACCCAGACACAGTCCTGCAGGAAAATTTCACTTTTTCCCCATAGGAAAGTTTGTACGGGAAAATCAAAATTTTGGGGCAATGGGGGGTCCCCCCCGATTTCGTTCAAAATCGGCACACAGGTGCCCCACCACCAGCCGAGAAACTTTCCCCAAAACGGTCCCCGTTGCATTGACGTTTAAGGCCCGTAAAGCCCCCTAGACTCGTAAAATATCCGTAAAATCGCCTTTGTACGGACAAAAAAGTGGTGCTATGGTAAAAATGGGTATCAATCGAAAGCTCTCGTTTACCCAGACACAGTCCTGCAGGAAAATTTCACTTTTTCCCCATAGGAAAGTTTGTACGGGAAAATCAAAATTTTGGGTCAATGGGGGGTCCCCCCCCCGATTTCGTTCAAAATCGGCACACAGGTGCCCCACCACCAGCCGAGAAACTTTCCCCAAAACGGTCCCCGTTGCATTGACGTTTAAGGCCCGTAAAGCCCCCTAGACTCGTAAAATATCCGTAAAATCGCCTTTGTACGGACAAAAAAGTGGTGCTATGGTAAAAATGGGTATCAATCGAAAGCTCTCGTTTACCCAGACACAGTCCTGCAGGAAAATTCCACTTTTTTCCCATAGGAAAGTTTGTACGGGAAAATCAAAATTTTGGGGCAATGGGGGGTCCCCCCCGGATTTCGTTCAAAATCGGCACACAGGTGCCCCATTACCAGCCGAGAAACTTTCCCCAAAACGGTCCCCGTTGCATTGACGTTTAAGGCCCGTAAAGCCCCCTAGACTCGTAAAATATCCGTAAAATCGCCTTTGTACGGACAAAAAAGTGATGCTATGGTAAAAATGGATATCATTCGAAAGCTCTCGTTTACCCAGACACAGTCCTGCAGGAAAATTTCACTTTTTCCCCATAGGAAAGTTTGTACGGGAAAATCAAAATTTTGGGTCAATGGGGGGTCCCCCCCGATTTCGTTCAAAATCGGCACACAGGTGCCCCACCACCAGCCGAGAAACTTTCCCCAAAACGGTCCCCGTTGCATTGACGTTTAAGGCCCGTAAAGCCCCCTAGACTCGTAAAATATCCGTAAAATCGCCTTTGTACGGACAAAAAAGTGGTGCTATGGTAAAAATGGGTATCAATCGAAAGCTCTCGTTTACCCAGACACAGTCCTGCAGGAAAATTTCACTTTTTCCCCATAGGAAAGTTTGTACGGGAAAATCAAAATTTTGGGTCAATGGGGGGTCCCCCCCGATTTCGTTCAAAATCGGCACACAGGTGCCCCACCACCAGCCGAGAAACTTTCCCCAAAACGGTCCCCGTTGCATTGACGTTTAAGGCCCGTAAAGCCACCTAGACTCGTAAAATATCCGTAAAATCGCCTTTGTACGGACGAAAAAGTGGTGCTATGGTAAAAATGGGTATCATTCGAAAGCTCTCGTTTACCCAGACACAGTCCTGCAGGAAAATTTCACTTTTTCCCCATAGGAAAGTTTGTACGGGAAAATCAAAATTTTGGGTCAATGGGGGGTCCCCCCCGATTTCGTTCAAAATCGGCACACAGGTGCCCCACCACCAGCCGAGAAACTTTCCCCAAAACGGTCCCCGTTGCATTGACGTTTAAGGCCCGTAAAGCCCCCTAGACTCGTAAAATATCCGTAAAATCGCCTTTGTACGGACAAAAAAGTGGTGCTATGGTAAAAATGGGTATCAATCGAAAGCTCTCCTTTACCCAGACACAGTCCTGCAGGAAAACGAAATCGGGGGGGGGACCCCCCATTGACCTAAAATTTTGATTTTCCCGTACAAACTTTCCTATGGGGAAAAAGTGGAATTTTCCTGCAGGACTGTGTCTGGGTAAACGAGAGCTTTCGATTGATACCCATTTTTACCATAGCACCACTTTTTTGTCCGTACAAAGGCGATTTTACGGATATTTTACGAGTCTAGGGGGCTTTACGGGCCTTAAACGTCAATGCAACGGGGACCGTTTTGGGGAAAGTTTCTCGGCTGGTGGTGGGGCACCTTTGTGCCGATTTTGAACGAAATCGGGGGGGGACCCCCCATTGACCCAAAATTTTGATTTTCCCGTAAAAACTTTCCTATGGGGAAAAAGTGAAATTTTCCTGCAGGACTGTGTCTGGGTAAACGAGAGCTTACGATTGATACCGGTTTTTACCATAGCACCACTTTTTTGTCCGTACAAAGGCGATTTTACGGATATTTTACGAGTCTAGGGGGCTTTACGGGCCTTAAACGTCAATGCAACGGGACCGTTTTGGGGAAAGTTTCTCGGCTGGTGGTGGGGCACCTGTGTGCCGATTTTGAACGAAATCGGGGGGGACCCCCCATTGACCCAAAATTTTGATTTTCCCGTAAAAACTTTCCTATGGGGAAAAAGTGAAATTTTCCTGCAGGACTGTGTCTGGGTAAACGAGAGCTTTCGATTGATACCCATTTTTACCATAGCACCACTTTTTTGTCCGTACAAAGGCGATTTTACGGATATTTTACGAGTCTAGGGGGCTTTACGGGCCTTAAACGTCAATGCAACGGGGACCGTTTTGGGGAAAGTTTCTCGGCTGGTGGTGGGGCACCTTTGTGCCGATTTTGAACGAAATCGGGGGGACCCCCCATTGACCCAAAATTTTGATTTTCCCGTAAAAACTTTCCTATGGGGAAAAAGTGAAATTTTCCTGCAGGACTGTGTCTGTGTAAACGAGAGCTTTCGATTGATACCCATTTTTACCATAGCACCACTTTTTTGTCCGTACAAAGGCGATTTTACGGATATTTTACGAGTCTAGGGGGCTTTACGGGCCTTAAAGGAAAAGGGCCACCTTCGTGAAATATGAAGATATCGTTGTTTTTCATTTTGACATTATTATTTTTCATTTTCTTTTTAAAACTGGTGCCAGAAGTGCACAATTCGCGAAAAAGTATTTAAAACTATTTAACATATTGGTACTATGTTGATACTCTCTACGGCACCTACTGTATGATGGCATAGCGATGACGTCACACTCAAGCCAATCAGCGTTCAGAAGACAGACTCGTCGGACTGTGTCAGATAAGCTGATTGGTTAAAGCTGAGCTGGTTGGAGCTGATTGGTAAAAAACCAAAGCCTCGCCGCGGGTGGCTGTATTGTCGGATAAGAACGCATTCCTGGGATAAGAACGCATTCCTGGCGTATTTTCTTTTAAAATTGCCGATAACTACGAATGGAGGCCGAAATCGGCCGTAAGGAGGTAGTCAGACAGGTTTTCGGACACGGGCTACAAGATGGCTATCTCAGTTCAAATCCCCATGTTAAAGGTGGCCCTTTTCCTTTAAACGTCAATGCAACGGGGACCGTTTTGGGGAAAGTTTCTCGGCTGGTGGTGGGGCACCTGTGTGCCGATTTTGAACGAAATCGGGGGGGACCCCCCATTGACCCAAAATTTTGATTTTCCCGTAAAAACTTTCCTATGCGGAAAAAGTGAAATTTTCCTGCAGGACTGTGTCTGGGTAAACGAGAGCTTTCGATTGATACCCATTTTTACCATTGCACCACTTTTTTGTCCGTACAAAGGCGATTTTACGGATATTTTACGAGTCTAGGGGGCTTTACGGGCCTTAAATGTCAATGCAACGGGGACCGTTTTGGGGAAAGTTTCTCGGCTGGTGGTGAAGCACCTTTGTGCCGATTTTGAACGAAATCGGGGGGGACCCCCCATTGACCCAAAATTTTGATTTTCCCGTAAAAACTTTCCTATGCGGAAAAAGTGAAATTTTCCTGCAGGACTGTGTCTGGGTAAACGAGAGCTTTCGATTGATACCCATTTTTACCATTCCACCACTTTTTTGTCCGTACAAAGGCGATTTTACGGATATTTTACGAGTCTAGGGGGCTTTACGGGCCTTAAACGTCAATGCAACGGGGACCGTTTTGGGGAAAATTTCTCGGCTGGTGGTGGGGCACCTGTGTGCCGATTTTGAACGAAATCGGGGGGGACCCCCCATTGACCCAAAATTTTGATTTTCCCGTAAAAACTTTCCTATGCGGAAAAAGTGAAATTTTCCTGCAGGACTGTGTCTGGGTAAACGAGAGCTTTCGATTGATACCCATTTTTACTATTGCATCACTTTTTTGTCCGTACAAAGGCGATTTTACGGATATTTTACGAGTCTAGGGGGCTGTACGGGCCTTAAACGTCAATGCAACGGGGACCGTTTTGGGGAAAGTTTCTCGGCTGGTGGTGGGGCACCTGTGTGCCGATTTTGAACGAAATCGGGGGGGGGACCCCCCATTGCCCCAAAATTTTGATTTTCCCGTAAAAACTTTCCTATGGGGAAAAAGTGAAATTTTCCTGCAGGACTGTGTCTGGGTAAACGAGAGCTTTCGATTGATACCCATTTTTACCATTGCACCACTTTTTTGTCCGTACAAAGGCGATTTTACGGATATTTTACGAGTCTAGGGGGCTTTACGGGCCTTAAACGTCAATGCAACGGGGACCGTTTTGGGGAAAGTTTCTCGGCTGGTGGTGGGGCACCTGTGTGCTGATTTTGAACGAAATCGGGGGGGACCCCCCATTGACCCAAAATTTTGATTTTCCCGTAAAAACTTTCCTATGGGGAAAAAGTGAAATTTTCCTGCAGGACTGTGTCTGGGTAAACGAGAGCTTTCGATTGATACCCATTTTTACCATAGCACCACTTTTTTGTCCGTACAAAGGCGATTTTACGGATATTTTACGAGTCTAGGGGGCTTTACGGGCCTTAAACGTCAATGCAACGGGGACCGTTTTGGGGAAAGTTTCTCGGCTGGTGGTGGGGCACCTGTGTGCCGATTTTGAACGAAATCGGGGGGACCCCCCATTGACCCAAAATTTTGATTTTCCCGTAAAAACTTTCCTATGCGGAAAAAGTGAAATTTTCCTGCAGGACTGTGTCTGGGTAAACGAGAGCTTTCGATTGATACCCATTTTTACCATTGCACCACTTTTTTGTCCGTACAAAGGCGATTTTACGGATATTTTACGAGTCTAGGGGGCTTTACGGGCCTTAAACGTCAATGCAACGGGGACCGTTTTGGGGAAAGTTTCTCGGCTGGTGGTGGGGCACCTGTGTGCCGATTTTGAACGAAATCGGGGGGGACCCCCCATTGACCCAAAATTTTGATTTTCCCGTAAAAACTTTCCTTTGGGGAAAAAGTGAAATTTTCCTGCAGGACTGTGTCTGGGTAAACGAGAGCTTTCGATTGATACCCATTTTTACCATTGCACCACTTTTTTGTCCGTACAAAGGCGATTTTACGGATATTTTACGAGTCTAGGGGGCTTTACGGGCCTTAAACGTCAATGCAACGGGGACCGTTTTGGGGAAAGTTTCTCGGCTGGTGGTGGGGCACCTGTGTGCTGATTTTGAACGAAATCGGGGGGGACCCCCCATTGACCCAAAATTTTGATTTTCCCGTAAAAACTTTCCTATGGGGAAAATGAAATTTTCCTGCAGGAATGTGTCTGGGTAAACGAGAGCTTTCGATTGATACCCATTTTTACCATAGCACCACTTTTTTGTCCGTACAAAGGCGATTTTACGGATATTTTACGAGTCTAGGGGGCTTTACGGGCCTTAAACGTCAATGCAACGGGGACCGTTTTGGGGAAAGTTTCTCGGCTGGTGGTGGGGCACCTTTGTGCCGATTTTGAACGAAATTGGGGGGGACCCCCCATTGACCTAAAATTTTGATTTTCCCGTAAAAACTTTCCTATGGGGAAAAAGTGAAATTTTCCTGCAGGACTGTGTCTGGGTAAACGAGAGCTTTCGATTGATACCGATTTTTACCATAGCACCACTTTTTTGTCCGTACAAAGGCGATTTTACGGATATTTTACGAGTCTAGGGGGCTTTACGGGCCTTAAACGTCAATGCAACGGGGACCGTTTTGGGGAAAGTTTCTCGGCTGGTGGTGGGGCACCTGTGTGCCGATTTTGAACGAAATCGGGGGGGACCCCCCATTGACCCAAAATTTTGATTTTCCCGTAAATACTTTCCTATGGGGAAAAAATGAAATTTTCCTGCAGGACTGTGTCTGGGTAAACGAGAGCTTTCGATTGATACCCATTTTTACCATAGCACCACTTTTTTGTCCGTACAAAGGCGATTTTACGGATATTTTACGAGTCTAGGGGGCTTTACGGGCCTTAAACGTCAATGCAACGGGGACCGTTTTGGGGAAAGTTTCTCGGCTGGTGGTGAGGCACCTGTTTGCCGATTTTGAACGAAATCGGGGGGGACCCCCCATTGACCCAAAATTTTGATTTTCCCGTAAAAACTTTCCTATGGGGGAAAAAGTGAAATTTTCCTGCAGGACTGTGTCTGGGTAAACGAGACCTTTCGATTGATACCCATTTTTACCTCCTTGTGACGTCATTTCTAGGGGAAAACGGGTCATAAAGGTTTCCCTCTACCGGGGCCTTTTTTCCCCCTACCGAATCTGTGCTGTGCTGAACCTGTGCTGAATCTGTGCCAACTTCCGTTACATCCGTTTTCCACTGCTCTTCATGAAATTCTAGTTTATAGAATATGGCATATGGCATTTCGGCACTTGATTTTCTTTGGATTTTCGCCATTCGATTTGCAGTCTTGGGAGGGCGGCGGCTGATGGAGGTGTCAGTGTGTTTAGTTCCAGGCCGCACCATCCTGAAAAATACGATTTTTTAATTGTTGATGGTAGCATACAATAATGGCTTTCACAGTGAAGGGAAAGCATGGCCCATTGGTGGGGGCTCTTGATCAGGGCACGAGCAGCACACGTTTTCTGGTAAGTTTGCTCAGGTAGTAAAATGGGATTATTCTTTTAAAAAATTTGAAGTTATTTTGGGTCAGGACTTAGAAATGGTTTGGGATGTTTTGCCGAAATTCCAACGAAATCATGTTTCTGTGCAGGAGGACATATGCCGGCAATTGCCAAGTTTGTTGTCAATAATGTAATTCAAATTGGAACATGAGATATAAGCAAAGAACTGAGCCTGATCAAAGTATCTAGTGTAGTGTAGCAACGTTCAAGGCCAAGATGAAGGACTTACTGCGCCAGAGTAATGCAGTTGAGTAGGTCTATGCAGTGATGGTGTACTTTGTCACTGCTATGCCGTCATTGTACCTGTCAATTTATCTGGTGTGTTTTTTTCATACCTATGTATATTGTCATGACGATGATTGGAGAAAAGCCCTATTTTAGCGGAGCGATCTGATGAAGTGCAATAAATAAATAAATAAATCCATGTTTGGGGTTACATTCAGAAGTGCTCATTTTCCCATGATAGTGACACATGGGATCCCTTAGTTGTTTTGGGTTATGGCGCATAGCAGCTTGGCTCTTGTATCCAGCACACTCCAAATAGCTAACATCAAAGTTGCATAGAATTATATTCACTTTATCTTATAAAAAAGGCACCTAAGGCAGCCCAAACAGTGTAATGCATGCCCTTGTCACTTTCAGATAAACATTTTTTCCTAAAGATTGGTCACTTTCATGAAGACTGGTTTTCAAAAACTGCTTTGGTTGCCACATCACTGTGCCATCACATGCCACAACTGCATGGTCGCTTTCATGACATGGTGGTAACATAATCCCTGAAAAAATAATGGTAGACTGTTTTGAAGGCTGTAAATAGAAGAATAAAGGCAGGAAGTGGTTTTAAAATTGTGACTGCAAAAACTGTAATCAGTGACAGGCATGCATGGGTGGAGAATGTTTGAAAAAGTTACCCCGGCCGGCGACCGATAGTCGGAAAGACGACTAAGCTCACGTTGTTGTCAACGATCATCATAAACAAACCCCTATTCTGACCCATGGAAATGGAATAATGGACGTTGTGTTTGTTAAAGGGTGAGCGTTGTATCCGACATTGTATCATTCATAACATTTTTGGCGATGATTGAAAAGGCGATTTTCTTTTACTAAGTGATTTTTTTACTTAAACTTATGCAATTTCACAACAATATCCAAAGAGTCATTATGAGTAAATGTTGCGTTTTCAGCTTTTTATTGTGTCTCAAAATAGCTACAGAAAGATGACAGCTCACCTCGTAGGAGCTTTACAGAGAAAATTGAACGTTCGAACCAAAGCACTAAAATGGGTCACTGACATCCAGGGACACAGTCTTTTTCAATGTTGGGTGGCTCAACCTCTTATAAGACAAATAGAGAGTCTATCCAGGGATATCGACCGGTCCCGGTCTCGTAGCTCAATCGCTTGAGCGTTGGACTCCGCGTGGCGAGAGCACGCGTTCCGGTTACAACAGTCCGAGCTCGAAGCGTGACGGACGCTCGGTGTATGAGCATCCTGACGGCTACGCCCTGACGGTATGGTTGCGGTTTGTGGCAGGCCAGTCGAAGGCAGTGAGGTCAAGCAGTGGTTCTAAAAAAGTGCGCCAAAGGCGCGCCAAATTTTCGAAACTGAACACGATTTGAGAGCAATATTGGCATTGGCAACCACACGCAGGTCCTAGGGCTCAACGCCACCGCATGGTAAGTTGAGTACCTAAATAGTGTAAATACCTTCCTGATTTGCTTACGCCGATGGCAGTCAACATCCGAAAAACGACAGTTTTTTTCTCGCATGGCGACAACTTTTAGGATTTACAAGAGTGGAAAAGTTGCCCCGGCCGCGCCGGGGTAGGCTGAAAGTTACCCCGGCCACGGCCGGGGTGGCCGGGGCAGGTTCTCCACCCATGCAGGCATGTTAGTTTGAGTAATATAATTCCTTTTAACCCGCGCCCGGCGCCCGGCTGGGGGTCCTGGATTTCCATGCCCTGCTGGGGGGGGGGTGTTTGAACACCCCCCCCCCCTTGTAACTCGGCTCCTGGGCCACGTAGCGATACGCGGAAGGCGGCGTTCGAAAGAGCGTAAAAAATAATGACGAAATCACTTCGGTCAATTTTTTGGTCAGGTCAAAGGTCAGGTCACCAGAGGTCATTGAAGGCAAAATTTCGCCGATTTCCAGGTCGAATGTCGAAAATTTCCGAGAAGCCAACGCATAACTCGGGAACCAATAGAGCTACAGCGCCGCGGAAAAGCGCATTCGATAGCCCTATTAACGCCCTTTCTGAGTAATTCTCTCAGATTTGACCTAACGTCAACGGTTTTGCCTGCAGGGGGCAAAAACTGCAAAAATAGCCGATTTTTTTCGGAAACAGTTTTTCTGCAATAACTTTTGATCCAAGCCTTGTACGAGCTTAGTTTTACCGGCATCGTGTTCCTCTCGTCAAGACGCATCGAATGAACTATAACTTGACCTTGAAAGGTCAACTTGAAAATTTGACCTCAGATCAAGGTCATGACCTGACCGGAAAGGGTCATGTTGCATATCAGTCGATCCGTATCGTCGAGCTGAACACATCTAAGGCGTTTTCATCGCTATAGCATGCCTCTATCAAAAGTTATTTGCGAAAAACTGTTAGATAGGTACGGGGACCCGCAGTTGCTACTGTACACGAACCCCAAGGCTAACCGTCTGTCCTGTCCAGTAACAACCGATAACATTGATATCGACTGCTGGTCCCTGTACAAGAGCAGCTGAGGTTTCCTGTGAGTACCCTCTGACAGCTTATCGTTGTTGCGTGTGAGGGTGCTGGGACAATTTACTCAGGGTCGCTGTACAGTAGCAACTGCGGGTCCCTGTACCATTTGTGACCTAAGATGACCTCCAAACAAGGGTCACGGACACCATTTTCATATTCTGTGTGTCTAAACCACTTGTAATTCGGTGTTTGGGAGTGTTTATAATGTCTTTCGTCCAAAAGAGGCGCATTTCAATTTTCTCCCATTGACTTATAATGGGGAGGTCGCAAAATTGACCTGACCTTAGGTCATCGATATCAAAATTCTGAGATATACATTTTGTACATGCTATTGCTCTTAGCAATCGCTGAAAGTTTCAAAGCGATCGGTCACTCGGTGTAGCTATGACAAACATTGAAACTTTTTATGAGGTGAGGTCACTTCAAGTGACCTGGTGACCTGACCTTGAATGACCTTGGTCTGAAATTTTCACAACATGTGTAGAATTGATGTATGATAAGGTGTACCAAAAACGGTGGCGCTCCGCGCCGCCGTTTTTGAGCTATTTGCGAAAAACCACAAGGGGGGGGTGTTCAAACAGCCCCCCCCAGCAGGGCGCGGGTTAAAGAATAAATTTGGTTCTGGTAGTTATGTAGACCCATTTTTCAAATATCTTGGGATGCATGTCATTAATTTAAGAAAGCTTACATTACTGCTTACCTCTAAGATAAGGGTCAGAAAGAAGGTAAGTTTTGTTCCATGGGCTTAGCCATCTTGAATCAAAGGTACCCCAGCCTGTCAAGTCAAGGCTACCCCTGGTTTTAAAGTAATCCCATTTTAGGGTTCATCATTATGGTTATTTGCTCACGCTTTTATTGGCTCAATTTTGCTCTAATTTCATCTGTCATATTTTTATATGAATATGTGGGGAATGGCCAGGGAATTGTTGAAAGATTTCCAGCAGCAGTAATCTCTGCTATGGTAATTGGTATATAGCTCTGCTTTTACAATTGTCTCATTCTGCTTATTAGAATGAAAGTGAAAAATTAACCCACGCCCCGCTGGGGGTCCTGGATTTCCATGTCCTGCTTAGGGGGGGGAGGTGTTTGAACAACCCCCCCCCCCCTTTCTTACTCGGCTCCTGGGCCACGTAGCGATATGCAGTAGACGGCGTTCGAAAGAGCGCCAAAAATAATGATAAAATCACTTAGGTCACTTTTTGATCAGGCCAAAGAGAAGGTCACCAGAGGTCATTGAAGGCAAAATTTCGCCGATTTTCAGGTCAAATGTCGACAATTTCCAAGAAGCCAACGCATATCTCGGGAACCAATAGAGCTACAGCGCTACGGAAAAGTGCATTCGATAGCCCTATTAACGCCCTTTCTCATTTCTGAGTAGTTCTCTCAGATTTGACCAAGCGTCAATGGTTTTGTCTGCAGGGGGAAAACTGCCAAAATAGCCGATTTTTTCGGAAACAGTTTTTCTCCAATAACTTTGGACTCCAGCATTGCACGAGCTTACTTTTACCGGCATCGTGTTCCTCTCGTCGAGACGCATCGAATGAACTATAATTTGACATTGAAGGGTCAACTTGAAAATTTGACCTCAGGTCAAGGTCATGACCTGATCGGAAAGGGTCATGTTGCATATCAGTCGATCCGTATCGTCGAGCTGAACACATCCAAGGCGTTTTCATCGCTCTAGCATGCTTCTATCAAAAGTTATTCGCGAAAAACTGTTTGATGCCATTTGCGACCTGAGGTGACCTCAAGGGCATAAACAGGGGTCACGGATACCATTTTCACGTTCAGTGTGTCTTGTTTACTTGTAATTCAGTGTTTGGAAGTGTTTATAGTGGCTTTCGTCCAAAAGAGGCTCCTTTCAATTTTCTCCCTTTGACTTATAATGGGGAGGTCGCAAAATTGACCTGACCTTAGGTCATCGACATCAAAATTCTGAGATATACATTTTCTACATACTATTGCTCTTAGCAATCGCTGAAAGTTTCCAACGGATCGGACCCTCGGTGTAGCTATGGCAGACATTGAAACTTTCTATGAGGTGAGGTCACTTCAAGTGACCTGGCGACCTGACTTTGAATGACCTTGGTCTGAAATTTTCACAACATGTGTAGAATTGATGTATGATAAGGTGTGCCAAAAACGGCGGCGCGGAGCGTTTTTGAGATATTCGCGAAAAACCACAAGGGGGTGTTCGACCCCCCCCCCCCCCAGCAGGACCCGCGCCAGGGCTGCAGAGTCAGAGTCAACAGTGGTCAGAGTCAACAGATCCGTCTGGGGTCAGAGTCAGGGTCATTTTTGGAAGCCAGTGTCAGTGTCACCAAAAATCCATTGACTTCATGGCCCTGTTTCTAGCACCAGATACGACAACTGAAAAATGTCCCCGGCTCCAGCCCAGCCCCAGCAGGCTGTTACACATCCACCCTGCATGGCCCTAGGGTCAGCCGATGCAATGGTCAGCTGCCCGAGAGTCCCACTCGAGGTGCAAAGCAAACATATCAATGAACATCTCACCATGAAACCCACACTCTTGTAATCTCCACTTCACTCCTTCATGTAAAGCTCAACAAGGTGTACCACACTGTTGACAGCTTGGTTGCGGTTTGGCAGGTGTTCACGGCCAACTCTGCGCAGCTGCTGACGTACCACCAGGTGGAGGTGCAGCTGACGTTTCCTCACGAGGGCTGGGTGGAGGCCGACCCGGACGAGCTGCTCTCCTCGTCGCTGCTCTGTATCGAGAAGACGGTGGAGAACCTGCGCGCACTGGAGGTGGACGAGGCGGACATCGCCGCCATCGGTCAGTCAGTCAGGGGCGGCGTGTGCACCGGGCGCGCTGGCGCTGCTCAGGGGCGGGCTGAGCTCAGGTACAGGTCAGAACTCAGAGCGAGGTCAGTGACACACTTCTGAGGTCAGTTCATGGTCCAGTTAGGGTTAGATAAGGGTCAGGCCAATAGTGAACGTTAGGGAGGTTGGGTCAGGGTCTGGTGTGGTCAAACGAGAGTTTCCGTGGCAGCCGTCTGTGAGGTCAGATCAGGGTCGGGCCGGTGACTGTCGGTCATTGTGACGGACTGCAGGGCCTCATATTGGATGAGAAGCTCAGGTCTTCTCTGTTACGACACGCTTTGTTATGACACGAATGACTCTCTTACCCACTGAGGCTGTAGTTACAGGCCCGTTTATGTTTCACTCCTGTATCAGCACCCCGAAAAGCCATAACAGCTTCACTTCACGAAGTTCTCGGGCAGGCCCCGATTTTCCCGACTTCTTGGTCATTGACCTGACCTGGAAGGTCAACCGATGACCTAAGACCTTAAAATTGGGTGTTATCCGGTCTCCTCTCGTCACGGGCGGCGCGCTCGTTTTTTTTTCAGGAAAACTCTAGCTCGATCAGGTGCCGAACGACAAGGGGGTCCCCCCACACACACGTTGTAAAACACCGCACACGGGCAAGGGTTAGTGATTTGTTTCTGCTCGCCAGGGTTCAAATCAGTCAGGCTTATGGTACCTGACTGCGGATGCAAGCACGATTTCCTTTTCGACGTTTTCTTGTCAGTAACTCTCAGAAATGGTGCCATGAACTCGTACATGGGAGTGGAGCTCGCGGCGTATCTGGACGACGGCCGGCGACGGTCGGCTGTACCCACATTGTTTGTGTGGACAGCTGGTTTACGGTTTGCTGTACTGAGTCGGACAGTTTCGCCGCCCTATGACCGCGGGTGGCCCCGGCTCAGCGGAAATGACACTGTGGCTCGGCCTGAACGACGGCGTCTGGAGCACATCGATTAGAGTTCTGTGACTTGATGAGCAGTCTGGACAAAGGTCATATATCATACGTGTATCGTCATTATCGGTACTCGCTATTTTCTGGTAATGGCCGAGTCTGGGCCGCTAGTCCTCTGGCTAGAACCCTCCCCACTCCCAAAGTGGTAGTGATTTAATTCTAATTACCGTTCATAATCTGTACACTTATTTTGTCTGGTTTGGCTAAAAAAAATAAACGATAAAACTTGCCAATTGAGAAGTTTCTTGTGAGACGATCATGGTAGGGTACCTTTGGCTAGTTTTTGCGTGAGCCTCAGCCCAGTGTGGCTAGTTCAGCGCAGTTCTCCCGCGGAAAGCTGGGGGACAGTCCCACGACTACCCCTGTCAGGCCGCTGGGCACTGAGCCCCCTCCCCTGCCTGCAGGCATCACCAACCAGCGCGAGACGACTGTGGTGTGGGACCGCACCACGGGCCGGCCACTGCACGCCGCCATTGTCTGGCTGGACGGCAGGACCACGCTGACGGTCCAGTCACTGCTGAGCAAGTGAGTCATAGGTCACACCGACCGCACAGACCGTACAGACCACGCAGACGGTCCACTCCAGTCACTGTTGAGCAGGTGGGTCCACACAGACCATACAGACCATACGGACCATACAGACCACACAGACCACACAGACCACACATGCGGTCCAGTATATTGTGTTGATTTGGATGGGAAACGACATCCAAATAAAAATAATCTTGCACTTTCATCTTAAAATTTAAAGAGCAATTTTCCCTTCCCAATTTTATCGAGAAAAAACATTTGCATGCATTATCGTTCTACTTCCTACATTTTACTACACTTTTATATAAGTTGATGCTGTTGATCCTTTTTCCACCCTTTTTAGGTCTGATCTGACTGGCAATTTTCCACTCCTATCCCCATTTTTGGAGAGGAATTTCCCCTCTGACACCCTAGCTTAAATACGATTTCGGGACACTGGGCCCAGAGTACCGTGCAGACCATACCGACCGCATATACCATACAGACCACACAGACCATACCGACCGCATATACCATACTGAAAACACAGACCACACAGACCACACAGACCATACCGACCGCATAGACCATACCGACTACACAGACCCTACTGACAGAGACCGCACAGACCACGCAGACGGTTCAGTCGCTGCTGAACGCGAACAGGTGGGCCGCAGACCGCTCAGACTACAGGCCTGTCGGTCCTACATAGGTGTTCGGACAAAGCCGTGCTGACTGTCCTGTCTGTCCGCAACAGACAAATAAACTCTCTGACGCCTCGACTGTCTGGCCGTCCCAGGTGTCCGGACAGACTCGCTGACTGTCTGTTTGTTTGTCTGTCTGACTGTCTGTCCGACTGACTATCTGTCCGTCCCTTATGTCTGGACCGGGACTAGTCTGACTGTCTTTCGGTCCATTGCAGATGTCCGGACCGCGACAAGGACTCTCTGAAGGAGCTGTGCGGCCTGCCGATCACCTCCTACTTCAGCGCCGTCAAGCTGCGCTGGCTGCTGGACAATGTGCCAGCCGTGTCCGAGGCGCTGAGCGCCGGCACGCTCATGTTCGGCACGGTCGACACGTGGCTCGTCTGGGTAGGTGCTGGTCGGGGCACGACTGGTGGTCCGGTCTTGATTTGGCTACTACTTACTACCCAGTCTTGGGCGCCCAGTGTGACCGCGACTTAGCCTCAGCTCATCTCGGTGTCACGGCATCCAGCTAGTCTGTCACCAGTCTAGTTGTTCACAAGCCGCTGTTCACGACTCCACCGTGCTGAGCTGACTGTTGGTGTGACCGCTCTCTGTACTCTGATTCAATGTGTACTGTGTAGTCTTCAGTCTGACCTCCGTCTGGCTCTTAATCGGACCTAGTCTGACCAAAGTTACACATCTGACCTCTGTCTGACCTCTGTCTGACCTCAGAACCTGACGGGCGGTGTGAACGGCGGCCTGCACATCACCGACGTCACTAACGCCTCGCGTACCATGCTCATGAACCTGGAGACGCTCCAGTGGGACGACTACCTGTGCAGGTGAGGGGCGGGTGACTCTGGTGACCGCCTGGAGACTCCTCAGCGGCACCACGGGCCAGCTGAGCTCAGCGGCACCACTGGGCACCTGATTCCCCCGCGGCACTACTGGTCAGCTTCTCTGACCCCTCCGCGGCACCACGGGCCTGCCCCACTGACCCCTCAGTAGCTCCATTAGCCACCCCCTCTAACCTCTCAGTAGCTCCATTAGCCAGCTCCTCTAACCTCTCAGTAGCTCCATTAGCCAGCTCCTCTGACCTCAGGGCTCAGCGGCCCCGATCACATGTATGATAGTAATGACGTGCATGACATGGATGTGACGGATAGGAGTCAGACTGACTCATAGTGATAGACGGATGTGAGTCACGGCGACTCGTTCATCTGCTAATGAATAGCGCTGGCTGCGCTGAGGCAGGGCCCACCAGTCCTGAGATCGGCGCCGGGTGCGGAGGTCGGGCGCTGCCCCCCCCCCCCCCCTCCACCAGAATCTGAAGTCACCCGCTCTCCACGGAAGTCTGTAGGGTCCACCAGCCAGTCCTGACATTGGCGCCAGTTGCTACCCCTCTGACCTCCCCCCCCCCCCATGAGATCGGAGGTCTGGCGGTGCCCCCTCTCTATGTTCGCCGCGGCGCACCGACCTTTGGCCCTGCCTGCAGTGTGTTTATTGTAGCAGACGCTGTAACATCCTCCTTGATTGCAGTCTGTTTTCACCACAATCAGCCATGCGGCTGGCAAATAATCCTACGCCTGACTTTGTGTCTTCAGTGATGCCTGTGTCTGTTTACCATCCCAGAGTCGAAATAGACACTTTTTGTGATAGCTCTTTATCAATTACATATATGAAAACCCCAGGTATGGTCTTGGTAGCGGGAGATAGCCTGCGAATAGAACGGGAGAGGAGCCTGCGATCGTCACCCGCTCGGGCCCTGTGTAGTCACACCGGCCGGCGCACATTCTGCTCGGACAACTCTAGCCAGCGGCCTATTGTGATTTGTGATATTGCGTGTAAGGTGTTGTGAAAAACCAGAACAGCCTTTGGATCTCACTGAAAACATTGGCAATATATATAGCACTCACCTAAAAAAAAAGTCTTGGTAGCACTTCTTATCGAAATAGAACCGTCAACCGGTTGGTAATTTGGATGATGTTGATCACTGAGTTGTGTCGCAAATCAATCTCTGCAAATGGCTGCTGACAGTGCGCTGACCGTGTGTCGCAAATGTCTGCTGACATTACGCTCTGACCGAGTGTCACAGATGGCTGCTGACATTACGCTGACCGTGTGCCGCAGTTGGCTGCTGACATTACGCTGACCGTATACCACAGATAGCTGCTGACATTAATTACGCTGACCGTGTGCCGCAGTTGGCTGCTGACATTACGCTGACCGTGTGCCACAGGCTGCTGCTGACCGTGCTCTGACCGTGTGTCGCAAATGGCTGCTGACATTACACTGACCGTGTGCCGCAGAGGGCTGCTGACATTAGGCTGACCGTGTGCCGCAGAGGGCTGCGCTGACATTAGGCTGACCGTGTGCCGCAGAGGGCTGCCGACATTACGCTGACCCTGTGCCACAGGCTGCTGCTGACATTGCGCTGACCGTGTATCGCAAATGGCTGCTGACATTACGCTCTGACCGTGTGCCACAGGCAGCTGCTGACATTACGCTGACCGTGTATCGCAAATGGCTGCTGACATTGCGCTGACCGTGTATCGCAAATGGCTGCTGACATTACGCTGACCGTTTGCCGCAGAGGGCTGCTGACATTACGCTGACCGTGTACTGCAGAGGGCTGGTGACGCGCGCTGACTGTATACCACAGATAGCTGTTGACATTACGCTGACCGTATGTCGCAGGCTGCTGCTGACAGTGACAGTGCTTTGCCCGTGTGCCGCAAATGGCTGCTGACATTACGCTCTGACCGTTTACCGCAGGTGACTGCAGCTGATCTTTTGCTTTGACCGTGTGCCGCAGGTTTTTCGACATCCCGCGGTCGGTACTGCCGCAGATCAGGAGCTCCTCGGAGGTCTACGGACACCTCGTCTCGGGCGCGCTCAAAGGCGTGCCCATCGCAGGAGTAGGTGGCCCACTCGCCTCCCCCGCTCTTTCGGAAGTGCTTTTCTTTCGTCGCTTTCTGCTATGTCGTTATCGCGTTTCTTATCTTTCGTAGAAGTTCGCTCTTTTGTAGTAGGGGAGAGTGGGGCAAAGCGGCCACCCGGGGCAAAGCGGCCACCCATCGTTTTAGCCCTTCATAGCTGGCGTCAGTTCCAATTTATGGTTTCCAATTATACTTTTCTTCACGGTCGTTCAAATGAGCCAGACCGGGGTTTCAGGCCCATCACCATTGTTCTGTGAAACACGGAAAAGCATTTCTAGCCAGGTTACCAACTATGTTTACAATTTTTAAATGTTTTGTTATTCCATAACCGTTTGGAATTTTTATAAGCGTTCTTGTCCATGTATTGCATGGTTATCGTACTTGTATTCTACCAATTTTAATGTTTTTTACCCCACTAATAGCTAAGCTGGAATATTTTTGTCTCGGACGGTATGCGCGGGGCAAAGTGGCCGGGGCAAAGTGGCCACCCCCCAATTGGCCATAAGTTGCCTCCATCTGGATAAAAAACAGTACCTTTTCAGATTCAAATGTGTCGTAATGCTTTTATCTTGGCCACTTTTCAGTTGCATGAGTTATCTACCAAATAATGCAATTAAATTTTTATTTTCATGAAAATCTTTTCTTTGTTTACCTACTGGTGGAAGATGATAAAGTAAACATACATCCTCGCTTAACCTTGTCACCATAAAATACCCTAGTCGTACACGAGGCAACTATTTTGTTTCTCATATCGGGACTTGAGGAGACGCCGGTGGCCGCTTTGCCCCAGGGTATGGGGCAAAGTGGCCAATATGCATAGGTTTAAAGTTTTGTCAATATCTTTCATATGTGAACGCCTTTGGAAATAAAACGCAGTTAAAATAAAAGGCAACTTAATAGGGATCACATTGGTATAGAAAGAAGCTTTCCAAGTTTAAAAATCAAGCGTTGGCATCGTGAGAAGCGTTAGGGTGGCCGCTTTGCCCCACTCTCCCCTACATCCTCATGAACCAATTGCCTTCCATCGGATAAATTTCCGTATTTTGTTCTACCCTCTGCACAACGCATCTCAATACACGGAGTGCCCCACCTGAGAATAACGCCCCCTGCTGGCTGCTAGTGTCTCCTCACTGAAATTTATTTTCGTCTCAGAATCGTTATAGCCCTTCTGATTTGGGTAGCCCTGTCTGAACTGTGTGATTTTCAATCGTTGACCTGTTTGCCTCCCCCGCTGATCAGTGATATGGTCCCTCCACCGCCTGTCCCATGGCTGACTCTTGCCCCCCCCCCCCCGCCGCAGATCCTGGGTGACCAGCAGGCGGCGCTGGTAGGACAGGCCTGTCTGCAGCAGGGCATGGCCAAAAACACGTACGGCACCGGCTGCTTCCTCCTCTACAACACCGGCTGCAAGGTAGGTGCGCCGGCCTGCCTGGCCGGCAGCTCTAATAGAGCCCGGCTCGGTCCTGGAATACTAATTTTTAGGTTTCAGTACCGTTAGTTTTTATGCTAAGCTATTTGACATTTATTTGTTGAAGTCTGTGTAGGAACAGCAAATATTAAGGCGTGGATTTCTTGTACGTACATACATTTCATCTTCTTTCGGCGCGTGGATGTGGCAGACAGCGATACCGGGGTTATTCAGTCACCTGGCGGACTGAGTTATTGACTGATGTTCCTTCTGCGTGCTGCAGATCGTCCAGTCGACGCACGGCCTGCTGACCACGGTCGGCTACCAGCTGGGGCCGCGCGCGCCCGTCACATACGCCCTGGAGGGGTCGGTGGCCATCGCCGGCGCAGCCATCAGGTGAGGCCGCGGCTTCCGACATCGCCCGGCAGCTTCCGACACCGCCCGGCGGCCGTCGGCGGTCCGAGGGACGGGCTGAGAGTGGCAGCTGGTGGGGATTGGAGGGAGTGGGCTGGACTGGACATTCGCTGTGTCACAGTGCTTGGACCATCGACTGACACTCGCTTACGGATTCATCCGTCTATCTGTCTTTCTTTTGTGTCTTGCAAGTGGCTGCGGGACAACATGGGCCTGATCTCAGTCTAACACTGTCTGTCTGTTGATCTCCGCTCTTCTGTATCTGGGCTGGACTGAAACTGATATTGTACTTTGTGTGTTACAGGTGGCTGCGGGACAACCTGGGCCTGATCTCGGACTGACACTGTCTGTCTGTCTGTCTATGTGTTACAGGTGGCTGCGGGACAACCTGGGCCTGATCTCGGACTACTCTGAGGTGGAGACGCTGTCTCGGAAGGTGGCAGACACGGGCGGAGTCTACTTTGTGCCGGCCTTCACGGGCCTGTTTGCGCCTCACTGGGACGCCACGGCACGCGGGTGAGTGGCCCGCGCCGCGGCCGGCCCCGAGGACCGGTCGGTGGTCGGTGGGACCGCTCGGTGGTCTGTCAGTGTGTTCATTAGACTATGCAGTCGCACTGTGTACTAACACCTCCTGTTCTTTCTCCAGGACCATCTGCGGGCTGACGCAGTTCAGCACCAAGGGGCACATCTGCCGGGCGGCGCTCGAGGCCATCAGCTTCCAGGTACGCTGCGTCCACTGATCACAACTCACTACTGCACCCACTGAGAGTCGGGCTCACAGGTCAACGAGCCGGGGGCATAGCTCATTAGTGCATCTACTGATGCCTACTCACAGTCCAGCACTGCACAATGCACATAGTTAGGTACTGCCAGCCGGTCTCACAGTTCCCTGTGAGACGCCCCCCCCCCCACACACACACACTGACCGTGTGTGCCGCTCTGTCCCCGCCAGACTCGTGAGATCCTGGACGCCATGAACCGCGACTCGGGTCTGCCGCTGCGGCGACTTCAGGTGGACGGCGGCGGCACCGCCAACGGTCTGCTGATGCAGCTACAGGCAGACCTGCTCGGCATTACAGTGGGTGAGTACCTGTCAGTGCTGTCAGTATTGTCAGTGCCTACTGTCAGTAACTCAGTATTGTCAGTGCCTAGTGCCTACTGTCAGGTATTGTCAGTGCTTCTGTCAGTGCTGTCAGTATTGTCAGTAAGGCGCCAGTAATTCTGCTGACGCAGCTGCAGGCAGACCTGCTGGGCATTACTGTCGGTGAGTACCAGCCGCGCGCCGACGGCGTTCTGTGGCGCTCCGGCGGCAATCAGTGGTGCGCCCAGCAGTCAGATGGCCTAGCCGTTGAGCCGACCCATTACTTTCTCTAATCATGATCCTCCAGCGAGTTATGTGCTCTCTTAGCTGCGGTATCGTCAAGGATGTCGCTGTTACAAATTTGTCACGATCACCAGCCTGTTTCTGTCGTAGCATCCGCTATCGTATAGTCGTATCCTGTCACTGATTTCTACACCTCACAATACCGCAAAACTCAATGTGGCCCCCCCCCCATGTTTCGTGTTCGGCTTTCTGCCGTCTCGGTGGCCAGTTGCGCGGCACTAATGCGGAACCCTCTACTTTATCTACCCTCTGCTCGCTGTGCCGGCTCTGCTCGCTCTTCTCTGCTCCCTGACTCTACCTGATCGTTTGGCAGTCCTTTGTTGGCTGACCTGGTACCCTCTGCCCGAAGGTCCCTCGGTTACCTGCTGTCAATGCCGGAGACGACAGCGCTGGGCGCGGCTCGCCGTACTCTGCTCGCTGATGTGACGCCCTACTCTGCTCTCCGTACCCTCTGCTCGCTGTACTACACTCTCTGTCCCCGCCCGCAGTACGTCCCACGATGCCGGAGACGACCGCTCTGGGCGCGGCTGCTCGCTGTACTAACTATGTGCTCTCTATACTCTCTCTGTACTCTCTGTCCCCGCCTGCAGTACGTCCCACGATGCCGGAGACCACCGCTCTGGGCGCGGCGATGGCGGCCGGCGCCGCCGACGGAGTCTCTGTATGGAGTCTGAGCTCGGACGAGCTGAGCCGCGGCGCCACCGACACCTTCCAGCCGCAGATCGGCGACGACGGTACGTCCCGTCGGCTCCCCGGCCCCCGCCACACTACGTAGTGGGCGCTACGCAGTGGAGTTGATAAATTTTATTGCTGTTTAGGGTCTCTGGAGGACGTTAATTTATCCGACCTAAATGATACCCTGTTGGTTGATACGCGTTATTTTTAGGAACCTGAATGCTGGACAGTGGGCATTAGGTTACGTCTCACCATGTCACAATGAACAAGGGAATTGGCAGAATTTCTCATGTCTTGTACTGTGGCAAGACGTTCATTGCCGCCCTAGTGTCGGTTCATGCTGGTCTCCAGAATGTCTGGCTCTGAATCTGGCCACGGTTTTCTTCACGTAGAACGTTCCTAGCTCGCACCTACAGCCCTCGCACAGCTCTTGAAGCGCTTTAGAAAAGATGCTCGAAATTTGAACTCCTGTGGGCAGCTCTGCTCCCACAGATCTGCATTCAGATTTCGACGATAACGCCAACATAGCCCGAAGGCTTTGTAGCCACACAGAAACCATAACAAAGACTCGCAATGATCCACGCCTAAGACTGATCCCGTCACTGGCATACGTCCTCCCTCCCCGCTGACCGACTGGTGCGACTGTTTCAGAGCGGGACCTGCGGTTCGACCGCTGGCAGGAGGCGGTGCGCCGCAGTCGCGGCTGGGAGCCAGAGACCGAGCCGGCCACGCTGCCAGGTACGCAGTAGCGCCGCCGCTGGCCGAGTGTAGTGGCGCCAGGGCGCGTCTAAGGGTGCGGCGCGGCCCGCGAACGGCCCGGGGCCGGTGTGTGAGTGGCGCGGCTGAAAGTCGCCGTGTGGGCAGCGGTCGCCGGCGGGCAGCCGGCCGTTTCTGCCCTCCTGTCTGGTGTACAACAGCAGATTAGTCAGATAGTGCCATATCGTATAATCGTGATCCCAAAGGGATTTCAGAGGCATTCCTGACACGCATGGCCTTCTATATTGTACAAACTCAGTGGAATAACCGCCAATGCAATATGCAGTACCTTTTCTACCCATATTGTTGTGCCTCTTATACAGTGGTGCCTTGATCGCGTCCCGACACAATGGTCGCACTATGGACGTCGCTTTGGTGGTCAGCTATTGATCGTGATTGGTCGGCTGTCGATGATATCATCTTATTGGGCATTTGATTAAATATATTTTGTAGTCTTATTTTGTTTTTGTTGTTTTCTCCCGGAGCAGTTTTGTTTTGTTCATTAGCTTCCAAGATTACTGTTAGTTTCCATTAAGTTGATCCGGCAGGCAGTTGATTTTTTCACTAAGTTGATTTTTTCCTTAGTAGGTGTTTGCTGTAATTTTTTTTCAACGATCAGTCCAGGATTCGCATCAGTGAGAGAAACCACCGCCTTAGGTGTGCCGCTGGGGCCGGATTAGATCTGAATTCAGCTAACACCGGGATGTTGTCCAGTAAGACGGACGAAAAAGACATTAGCATCGCGTCAGCGGGTTTCGCTTCAAAATGCCTACGAAGAGACACATCAAGCGGGCACAGGCGCCTAAAGGGCAACGGGATCTCTGAGACGGAGTTTTGCCGTCCAAAGGCAAAAGCGATCACGTTTGGGTGACCTCTGGCCTAACGCAATGACCTCTGACCCGACGTAATCGATTTTGCCTTTGTGACAGGGAAGTGGGCCGGCTGACTGGCATATGAGACGTAAAGCGGGGCGTCAAAGACGGTGATAACGAGTGACGCATCAGGCGACTGACCACTTCTGACCGCTAACACCTGTAATGAGGGAGAAAGAGAGGATGGTTCGGCGGCGTCGGCTGTGGTTGGGGACGCCGGCTGCCGCCACTCCAGCGCCGCTGCGGGACTGCCCATTGAGTAGTTCGTTACACGTGCAGGGACGTTTTAAGTGGACTTTGATCCCTCGACTCGCGGTCCTCGCCTACACGGAATTTCCCGATCGGGCGGTAGAGGTCGGGTGGCGCGATGAGATCGGCTTCAGGCTGAATCTGGCCTGGGAAATCCGCCAGCTTAGAGCACTCGTTCGCAATGTTGAGAAGGAAAATACATCCTTCGGCCCGCCTGATTCCTCGGCCGGCTGGGCTGTGACCGTGCGATTCCGATCTGTGACCTCTTTGTTGCCGTGCTGTTCTGTTTCGTGCCTGAATGACTTGTGGCTCTGATTTGTGCCCTCCATGTGACTGTTCTTGTGACTGCGTTATTCAATATATAGGTACGATACGACTGTACCACCTGTTGCGTGCTATAATGATCACGTTGTGACATTGTGGTGCAGCATTATGACCGTGTGCTCGTGTGGCTCTGCCCCCTGTTCCAGACGCCCGCCACCGTCTCCTGTCGTCGCTGCCGCCCGTCTGGTTCGCCGTCTCGTCGTTCCTGCTGCTGCTGCTGGCCAGGGAGCTCAGATGACGTCAAACCGCAGCTAGCTGCCGTCCTACACGTCACTGATGTCACCGTCCGGAGCTGTTCAAAGGTCCACTGACGTCGCCCGGACTGTGCCTTTAGTCTGGCCTCAGCAGACGTCGCCTACGGCTCCGCCTCGAGCATCGAACGCCCGCTGACGTGATATCCCTCGTATGGCTGTTTTGTCCACATGTGAGTGCTAGTCGCCCGTCGAACTCATGTGGCTACCCGGTGTCAGTGGGCCACGGAGGGCGTTTTCGCCCGCGATGTACGATCGTCAGGGGACTTATTGAGCGCAGCTGCGAGGGACTTCGGGTGGGCGGAGGGACTGCCAGACTGCCTGGCGGTACGTATACCGCGCCCGTCGGACCCGCGTACTTGGCCCGCGGTCGGGATTTTGAAGCAGTTTGTGTAGTGCTGGCTGGTAGTTTCTAAGTCTGTGTAGTCTGTTCCAAGTGCCGGCCGGTCGCACCGGTACCGGCTCGACTTCCTGAGTATTGTCTTTATTGGGCCAGTGATGCATCCGATTGGTCGGTGAGAGAAAGTGATTCGAATGTCGTCTTTGGCCGTTGGTGTGTCACCGAACGGACAGCCAGGCACGGCGGCTTCGCTTGTGACGACCTAGAATGTGCATTGTGCAATAATCCTATGTCAGTTGCTCAATCTGTTCCATTAGAGCTTGACATGATGATGGGCAGGTGACACGGTGATCTTGCGTGACGTGACTGTCGTGAGTGAAACATTAGTCGAGAATAAATAAAGTACGCAGTGATTACAGTGGTGAATAAAACGAGAATCGGGAGTGTGCGGCCAGAAGGATGTGTCATCGGAGAGTAAACGGGAGTTTGAACCCTCTTCTCGGGGCCTCAGCAAGTTTGCAAACTCATCAGACGACTGGCCTCACTCCTGCCTCCGGCCAATTTCGTCAGTTTTTGAACTAGCTCGTCAATATACTAAACTAAAGTGTTTTAGAGTTGACGTTTGGGGAATCTGTCTGCAACAGGAGCGATTGCCCCGAGAGGTAGGGACTAGGGAAGCATGTTGGGCCTGACGAGACCCCGCCCCGCCGAGGTGGCGGTAATACCCCAGAGTCGAAAATTCCGAATACATTTGTGTGAAGCATTATAAAAAAACTATTTTTAATCCCTAAAATACTATTGAGAGCTGTGATGGATATGGTTATTATATCTTTGCTTAGAATACGCAGAAAATGTAGATTATCCACCACATACTTGATCAGAATAATTGAATTAGTACCAACAACTTCTAATCAAACGAATCTTTTGCGCTGTTTATGTATCAAATTGTGCGGCAAATCCTACAATTTCAACGCAAAAAAGCAGCTATTTGTTTTTCATAGGGCAAACGGGGCAAACAATATCATAGTATGCTACATTTTTAGGTTCTTTTTTTCAAAGATTATTATAATCAGTATAATGGCTGTGCCTCCAGCAATATGTATTGCCCAAGTATTGCCGCTGTTTCGTTTATTTTGTCCTGGTCCTGACTCTGAGTCCTCTTCATTCTCTACTCTCCTGATCGGTCTTTTCTTCACCTCATTTTCTTAACATGCACTAGGTACACTTCTGCAGGATTGGGATCACCTTCATTCCTAAACCCCAACAAACCAGACTTGATTGTTTGGGCTTAGTAGAGTAGGGATAGTTCGTTTTTTAAGTTCGACCCCCACTGTAATAGTCTCTTTGAACACAGCACAAGAATTGCTAGCTGAATTACTGATAAAACTGGTGCACATTTATTTCGCAGACCATTGATTATATTCAAAATTATTTCTTACTGGCCGTTAGTTCCCAGACTCCTAGCTCTTAGCTCTTAGTTGCCTAATTATTATTATTATTATTATTGTTTATTCAGCATCGTCATGCGACAAAAAGATACATCAGTTGGGCAAACTAGGCGGCGGGAATCAAAATATGGAGGCATCAAAATATTGATTCTGGTGGGCGGAGCTTTGACCATATATGGGCATAGAATCAATATTTTGATTCAATTTGGGACACTCCCACCTTCAGACGACCCGTTACGGCGGAAATAACCCCCATGACGGCGAGATTTTTTGACAAGTCAATACAAAAAACTTCCCCGCTTCAATTTTTCGCTGCATGGCTATCAGCCGTTTGTCGCGCGTACCTTTACGAATGGCATAAAGATTCCGCCGCCATAATTCAACAAAAACGTGCTGTTAAAATTTGCTCTGTTTATCATTAACGACGAGCCTTTGTAATTTTTTCATAATTTTGTCTAAAAGAAAATAAAAAATGCGTTATTTAGTGGTATAATTCATTTATAAGAAATATTCTTTTTCTTTGCATCTAGCCACGATTTCCGGTTCCCGCCATTTCGCGCCGGCGTCGTGGGTGTCCGGATGCAACGTAGTGCTCCCGGTTTTATTTTGTTTAAGCGACCTTTTCTGAAGTGTAAGTAACAATGGATCATATTTTAAGACACTTTGAAGTGTGTTTTTCAATTTCAGGCATGTGATCTTAACGTTTCTTACCGAAAACTCATTTTAAGAGATGGTTTTAGGAACATGGCGCGGTAGCGACGTCAGCGGCGCGGGACGCCTTCTCACTCTTCTATTGTTTTTTTAAGCTATATATTTTTTGAAAATGATGTCTTAGGTGTAGTATTTCAGTGAAATATGATGTCCTCTAAAATTTACGGTATAAATTAGTTACAAGAAGCCTAATGTTTTGTCTCACATTATAGAATTGTTGGGTGGACTCATGAAATTGGGGCAGTGCATGTCCTGTATTTTACATTATTTGGATGTTTTAGCCTCTGCTTGTGTCTCACTCACCCAATTGTTGCTACAACTTTTATTTGTAGCATTTAAATTTTTAAGGGCAACTAGGCTATTGACTTGTTCCAAGTTAAGATTGAAAAGTCGCAGTGCATGTTCGTGTTTGCCTTATCTAAATAGTAGGTATGTAAGCTTGGCTTGTAATTGCTTCGCCCATTTTTGCTACATATTTAATGATGCTTATTTTAAGTGTAACAAAAGCAAGTTGCTGAATGGTGTAAGCCATATTTACATTATGCGTGATCTTCCAGAAAATTATGTGTCTAATGTACGTCAGTCCAGGGAATGCTGGATAGTTAATGTTCAGGATTGTCCATGCCAATGTTAATTTTAGAGGCCAGTTTTATCAACACAAATAGCTGCCTGCTGGATTTTTTTGCCTAAAGACTGCTTCACATATGGAGCGTTAACATGATGGGCACGTAAACGGATAGGGCTGTACCGTTCATGCTCTGTATGTGAAGTAACTTTTAGTCAAAAAAAAGTCCAGCTGCCACCTATTTTTCTGTTGGTACAACTGGCCTCAAATCTACTTTTTTGGCAGAATTTATATAACTGCATGAGATGACAGTTGTTGGTGCACCTGGTGGCATTCAGTGGAAATTTAAGTGACATTAAGTATTTAATTTTTTATTGAATATATTCTAAAATTAATAGTTGCTGAACAAGTAGAATAATAACACATATAGTTTCCTAATTTATTGTTCACAAATGTCCTAATTATTGTGTTCTGTTGTTTGCTGCAGGTCAACCAAGGTTCAAACACTGGTCGTTGCGGGGATCGGCTTCAGAGGGTCAAGGGTGGCGTCTTGAATCGCTGTTCAGTCGACAGGCAGCTGTACGACAACGCCATCCCTGTCAACCAGAGCGTCGACCGAAGTAGGGCGGCGTTGCGCGGACCTGGCCGCACCCGACCAACCGGTGGAGTACCTGACGGGCTGGGCGGAGACTACCTACATCACGACCTTTTGAACTTTGATCTCGTGGCGAGAAACAATATGACGTAAGGAAGTGTGTATGTGGCTGGCGGGGCCGAGGGTGAAATGCGCCACGTGTTTATCCTGCCGGATGACGACAGCGTCACCAACCTGTCAAAGAACGAGCTGGTGCAGCGCGTGATGACTGCCATCTCGTCCCTAGAACCGGAGTAGAAAAACGTGCGCATAGCCCAAATGAAGCGAACCAAAACACAGACAGGACTGATAGCTTTTCGGTCGAGAATGTTCTGAAGATGCTCATCAGTAGACCAATTGGTGACCGCTTTCGGTGGTAATATGGGATCTTGTGGTGTTCCAAAGCGACCTGCTCTGGGTGTGGACATAAGTGGCTCAACCTGACAGGATTGATGTTTTAGGTAGCCGTGCTAATCATAAACCCCATATTGAGTGTATATGTACAAATTTTGTTTATATTTATTTCATGTATTTGATTCGAAACTGAAAATTGCTCTTTGTAATTAGGCAACATCGAGACGTTGAGGTCATTCTCCAGACGTTTATTTGTTTTTTCTTACCTGTCCACGGTATGTCTTATTGGTTAGGTCTCAGTTTCAAATATTATTAACTGCATGTTTTGCAAATACGTAGCCATATTGAATAAGAGACGTCCTAAAAGTGAGTATTGCTTTGCATGGGATGTGAGCATCAACGACAGGGCTTTGTGATGGCAAATGTGTGGCAATTGCAGGGATCGTAGTGAAATGTGTTATGAATATCATCGTATTATTTGCGACTGCAAATACATCCGTGTATATTTTCATTCAAAGTGTGCAATTTGTGCAACGGGCTTGAGTATATTGTTCGGCGAAATATCTCTTACTGTACTCCACAGAAATGGGACGGGATACAGATGCGTAGAAACACATTCATGAACACGTGAAAGACGATAAGTAAACTTTTTTTTTACTCAAAATCAATGCTACAAAGCAGGGATGTGGAGCCGTGAAAATGGCAGACGGCTTCGGCTCCGGAGGGGAAAATCGGCTCCGGCTCCGAGTAAAATGGTCGGGCTTCGGTTCCGGCTCCGACTCAGTACAACCCCTATACAAAGGTCAGCACGGCTCCCTTCACGCATTCCCTCGAAGGCTTGCGGCTTTGAGCAGGGAGCCAGGGTGAGTGCTGAAAATCCCTGGTCTACCGTGGGAATAAGGTCTAGAAAAAAATTACACGATCCTGTGCTGATAATATCTTCATGAATTTATTGAATTTGCATTATTTGCACACAAGAAACATTCCATAAATCGATTTGAAGAGTGAAGTACGTCTGCAGAAAGTCAGTTCGCAGAATCAATATATTGATAAACCAGCTGATTTCAGAATCAAAATAATGATTAGCCAGCTGTTTGCGGAATCAAAACATTGATTCTCGCCGGGATTAGCCGCCGTGATGAATCAATTTCTTGATTATTTTCAAGACGCTTTCCTAAACTAACCAAAGAGGTTAGGGCTATTGTTTCGTGCCTGGCGGGTAGCTTCAACGTTGTTCTTCATTTTGTGAAGAAACTATCTTGAAATTATAGCCGGTTGCTGAAGAATTGACGTTTCTGTGATGGTCTGCACGTATGCCCATATATGGTCAAAGCTCCGCCCACTAGAATCAATATTTTGATGCCTCCATATTTTGATTCCCGCCGCCTAGTTTGCCCAACTGACATACCCCCCCCCCCCCCACCCACACACACAGTTAATCAGCACTCAGGAGGTTAGTAGTCTTAACAGGCGCCGCGAGGCCTGACAGTTGCTTGCCAAAACCATCTTCAAACTGTCTATAAGACCACTTTCTTGGAGTGGTGCCCGGACTATGTCGTGATCGACGTACCCAGCAGCGATGTGCATGATAGCGCCGAAGTTCCCACCACACAGATTATATACGTGGCCAATAAACGACCCATCCAACTGCTCGGGGTACGTAGCAAGTCTGGCCAGTCCAGTGACGTAGGCTTGGCGAAGACGGTGGTCAGCGCGGAAAGCATTACGGAATGCGCGGAGGGCATCACCTCGCAGCACCTCACCGATGCGAGGCACCCCAGCAGCAATCAAAAGAGCCGTATGGTGCGCAGAACGCGGCAGACCCAGCGCTGCCTTGATCAGCGAAGCCTGTCGCGAGTCTAGACGCTCAATGTCGGCGGAACTGAGGGGAGCCGTCTCACAGCCGAAGATCAGTGCCGGCAGCACTACTGTCTTCCAGAGGAAGATTTTGTCAGCAGCAGTCAGGCGGTTGGTGAAATTGCCCAGGGGTGTGAGGCCATAGAATGATGCACAAGCGCGCCTGATGCGCTGAGCCACGTGGCTGTCTGTGCTGAGGTTGTCATCAAGCACCGTACCGAGGTGCTCGGTCGTCTGCCGGACCTGCAGCTGCTGTCCTGACAGTGTCCACCTCGGCGTGCTCGTGAATAGTTCCTGTCCAAATATAATACAATGGCTCTTGGTTTTTCCCGGTTCAGGGTGAACGAAGTCGAGGCGCCAAGTAGCCGCGAATTCTCCCACCATCTGTAGCATTGCACCGAGGTCACGCGCGTTCGCAGATATAAGGAGAATATCGTCAGCGTAGCAGATAGCGGGTACGTGCTGGCTGTGTAGATATGCTCCACGACCGCTGCGATCTAGGACCTCAATAAGAGGTAAGATGAAGATGTTTGCAAGGGTTGGCGATAAGATGGCCCCTTGTCTGGTGCCCCTGCAGACCAGGAACGCTTCAGATGTGGCGCCACCAAAAGTCACCCTTGCAGAGAGGTGGCGGTACCAGGTGACCATGAGGCACCAGCAGTAGTCGCTAAGATAATCTTCCAGACGGAAGAACAGACCGTCATGCCATATTCGGTCAAAGCATTTCCTCGCGTCAAGGTTTAATAATATATAAACAATCCCACAGGGAAAGACGACTTCAGAAATTATAATTGAACATATCAATAAATCACACAGCATTTTGATTTAACAGAAGGGTATATCATCGGTGTTAGTAACTTATTTTGAAAATATTACTCATATCTCAAGTACAATGTGCGCTAACCAGTTTTCTAAGTCATTCAGCTATCTTGTGCTTGCTCAATAAAATGTTTACAGTTGGGGTCGAACTTAGAAAAAGCGAACTATACCTAATGATTTTGATTTCCACTTCAGATTTATTTTGCTCAGATTTTCTTGTCTTTTCAATGTGTTTTTGCATGTGTGATGTAGACATTTTTTTATGAAAAAATACATTCTATTGCTGTATTATTTTAATTGCCCTCACAAAAGCAGGTATCCTCATTTCACATTTTGATTTTACAGGGATTCTTAAGTCTGCAAGCATGGAGTCGTTTCATGAAGCTGGCCATCATTCTGGGAACTTTGATGACATAAAAACATTGATAGAATCTAAGCATGTAGATTTGAAGAGTGAGCTAGCAAAGGGACAAGCGTTGCAAGAGAAAATCCAGGACATGACTGCTCAGATGGATGACCTGAACACAACAATAACATCAGAGGTGAGTGAGTTGTGATTACCTAGCATGTGTTCTTTGTCATGTTTTACCCTGAAGTGATTCAAATTCAATACCTACACCACCTACATTCTTTTTCAGCTTTCCTGCTCACATGGAGGGCACGAGGACCAAACAAGTTTTTAACCCTCGCCTTGGCAGCAACATTTTTGCATACATTTG
Organism: Amphibalanus amphitrite; assembly: GCF_019059575.1. Taxonomy (NCBI): domain Eukaryota; kingdom Metazoa; phylum Arthropoda; class Thecostraca; order Balanomorpha; family Balanidae; genus Amphibalanus; species Amphibalanus amphitrite. The sequence continues at coordinate 27,886 of NW_024882471.1, read as the reverse complement.
ATGTGTTTGTAACTACCTCAAAAATCTCTGTAGAACTCTGTGTTCTCTTTTTGTTGAATGACTGCTCTTTTAATCACCGTGTGTGGTAACAGGACCCGTGTCTGTTTGACTCCAGATTCGGCCGGCGCTCTCCGACTCGACTGAGCAGCTGCAGCGGGCCACGGCGGAGCTGGCCGAGACCACCGAGCTGCTGCAGCTGGTGGAGCAGCTGCTGCAGCTGGGCCGGCAGCTGGCCGCCAGCCGCCGGCTGCAGCAGGCCGGCCAGCTGGCGGAGGCAGCCGACTGTGTCTCGGAGCTCCGTCAGCAGACGCAGCGGCTGGAGGATCGTACCGGACACCAGGTACCAGACTGCACCGCCGGCATCCCGGGCCGGTCCTCAACTCCTCACTCAGGGCAGGGCGCCAGATATGACGCCATGGGATCGCTTACCTCCTGGCCGCCGATCTATCACCACCACCGATTTAGCCGTAGATGAATTTAAACAATGAATAGAACCGTTTGATCGGGCATTATCGACCGCCTCCATGTAACCATGACGCTGCCACGGGTTCGCTGATTAGTTCGGCCGCCCGTTTTCCGCCAGGTGTCTCTGCTGTCGGACCTCCGGGACCAGGCGCTGGTGCAGGAGGAGGCCGTGCTGCACGCGCTGGTGTGCCGCTGGCGGGCGGCGTTCAGCTGGGACGACTCGGACGCGGTGCTGACGGTGAGGCCGGCCGGTCTGGAGGACACGGCCGCCGGACTGCGCCGGCTGGGCCGACTGGGGCGCCACCTGGAGCGGCTGTCTGAGGCCGTGCTGGGCCGGCTGGCCGCGCCGCTGGTGGCCGGCGGCCGGCTGCAGCGGCGCCGGGACGCCGACTCGCTCACCCTGTCCGTGTCGGCCGCGGAGCCGGGGCCGGAGCCGGAGCCGGGGGCCGTGTACGCCGCGCTCACCGAGCTGGTGACGGCGCTGGCCGAGGCGGCGCTGACCGGCCCGCTGCTGGCCGAGTTCGGCGCGCTGGCCGGACCGGCGCTGGCCCAGCGGCTGGTGGACGGCCCGCTGGCGGCCGCCATTCCGTCCGGCCCGCAGCAGCGCGCCGCCTTCGACACGGTCATCGAGAGCACGGAGCGGTTCAGCGCCGCGCTGGCCGAGCTCGGTGAGCGGGGGCGACTGATATCCGCGCTACCGCCGGCTCCAAACTGTGCCAATACCGACAGTGTTTGGAGGTCAATTAATGTCCAATTTACGTGATCCTTGTTCCCCATATTTGAATAATGCGTTGTTTCAGCTAATTTCTAGCTCACGCGATTCCCATTTCTCACAGTCCAGTAACTTTCTGCTCCAGCCTTCCGCAGGGATTCCCGCCCCTATGTCTCGGATGTGCCTGTGCCCCGGCCCGCGGCCTCGTCGGTTCTTCTCTGACGCCGTCGGACCCCGCCGCCGTCGCCAGGGTTCTGGGATCGCTCCGACTCGCTGCTGGCCTACGTGTCGGACGTGGACCGTCTGATGGTGGACCGGGTGTGCGCCGACCGTCTGGCGGCCGGCCGCCGGCTGCTGGCCGCGCCCCTGCACGTCACCGTACCGGTGGGCGGCGGGCCGCCGGCCGCGGACGGGCCCGAGCCGCCCGACGGAGCGCTCACCGACTGCCTGTACCGCCTGCCGCGCTGCCGCGTCAGGTAGGAGGGCGGGGCGGCGGGCGGAGAGGACGGGAGCATCACCGGTCCAAAGAATGGCTGTCACAGGAGGTTCAAATCGTATGCATAAATACCGTAAACAGGATTAAGCAGCACGGACTAAAACTCAGGCACAGGTAATGGCTATTAAATTCAAAATGATTTTCACACATTTCAGCCCATCTAACAGTTAATCGAAGTTAGCAAGAATCGTTTGATCTACTGGTATACGTAATACGCATTTGCCTGCACCGGTGTTTTATGCATGCAACCAAGACGTGTCGTACGTAGGAAAGTACGGCACTTGAAAGATTAGGCCCATGATGGCACGGTGCCGCTGGTCGGAGAGTTGGGATTGCCCCGCTTTGGATTCTGATTCGGGGGGAGGGGGCACTCAGAGCGGAAAGGCCCAGCTACAGGCCGGATGGTTTGCAGGGGATGACAATAGATTTCAGTGCACGTGGACAGGTAAACGTGAGACACAAACGTGTTCCGTGAGGCACAGCGTAGAATCGAACTCGCCCGTGAACATCCAAGCTTTAAAAACAATTTCAGCTGCAGCAAGACTGGGAGTGGGTACATTCTCTGCTTAGTGGTGAGAACAGATTACGAGCTGGGTCACCAACTCACCAGAGCCGCGAGATCCCGGGGGCTGGCCCGCAGCACAATTCTCATGTGGATGCAATGATATGGTTTGTACTCACTCATGGGGTCAGATGGGCTGGGGAGGGGAGTCGTCAGCCGATGGGTATCGAACTCGACTGATAACGGTGAGGACAAGGCCACCGCGGCGGCCAGGCACATGGTGTCCCGCGGCCAACGCATCGTCCAAACGACAACGATGGCCTGCGGGCGCCTGAGCTTCTCAGCTTTGTGGCACCAGCCGGCATCACTGTCCCCAGCGGCTGAGCAGTGGGACGAGCCACCAACGGGGATTAACTGACTCCTCAATTTTAAATGACAGAGGTCCTTATAAGTCACTGATGTGGATGATTTCCTAAATGGGTTCTATTTTCTACAGATGTGTAATGCTGGTGTCCAATAATTGCCAAACTATCGCATTTCAGGAGTCATGAAGGAAACGACCACAAATTATGTTAAGGTGCTCATCTTCGAACGAAAGTCATTGTGATCCAGGTGAAAGTATATTTTCTAAAATACATTTGGAACCACCAATCTACCCCCTATCTAACATTCTCGCATCCGTGAACATTGAACAATATCAGATTTGCAAGATCATCACACTGCTTCCAACTTACATACACCCGCGCACCGGGGAAAAATATCCAAAATGAGTTTCATCATCTCAATATCTGTCTGGAAACGCACATTACTCATAAGAGGTAGTGAGTGAACCCTGTCCACTTTCACAGCTCTTTACCGTGAAATACTTACCGTTTACCATGCACATTACGCATTCCTATCCTCTGAGCTCTCAACATACTAGCCAGAGTAGTCGAGTCGCATAAATCTTAATCAACACGTGTCCATAAGACATACTGCACTTCATACAACTTTCGGAATACGTTGGAAGGATAAACCTAGGCCAGTTTTACCAAAAAATACCAGCCGGCCGCCGAAATAAAATATCCAGCCGAAAAAATAGACGCCACACAGCCACGAGTTTCACAAATAAGAAATTCCAGCCGACTTCGGACGGAAATTATTTGTCGCCGGTAGTCAGCTGATATTCTGTTACGATATCAAATTACGATATGTCAAGGAGGTTAATAAATCATTTAAAGCATGTTTTCAATGAAATTGAAGCGTGATTTCTAATGCAAATGCTATATACATTTCGAAATATTATTATCGTAAATTATTACATTATTTTCAAGAGTAATAACAACAAAGTAGAGCATTATAAACTTTCATATCTATATTAACATTCTGGTGCCCAGCAAAAGCCAATCAATACAAAACTACCAAAATGTAAACGTAGGTACGTCATTCATAAAGGTGACGTAAGGAAGCTTGCATTTAAGGCAAATTTACGATGGATCTTTTTTCCTGTCAGCCTATTATATCAATTTTTACAATACCTTCAACTTGCTATGTACCTTTTTGTCTGTTTTTAGTCGCACCTTGTAGAAAATCATCGTGTAGACCGAGAACGCAATGTGTGGACAGGACCTCCACCTATGAGGTGGGGCCTAGATGGGACCACTCCAGTGGCAGCGGAACACCTTCAATTAAGGGGACACTGCCGACTTTTGGTCCCATTCTTTCCATGCAACACCCATAGGGCTTATATTAAAATGTCAAAATCAAAGGGGGGCACGGTGCCCCGGTGCCCTACCCGTTCCGCCGCCTATGAGTCCCGCTCCCGACAGATCCGGGAGCCGCACCTCTTTCCTAGCTTTCAAAAGAGCGGCAAAGAAGCGGTCAACATTGCTCCCAGAGACGCCACCTGAAGCTGGACGGACGACGGACAGTTCCGCAGCCGAGCGATTGAACTGCGGTGCTACGAGGCGGCTTCGCGTGCACTGCATTAGCACCTTCTAGCGGGAGTAAGAGGGCTAACGAACTCGCCAAGGCCTATATAAAGCATTGTGCCAAGGCGAGTGTCTTACCTTAGGAAAATACCTACCCAGATTAACTGCTGCACCGCGGTCATTGCAGGGTTGAGGGTGGTCGCTCGCCCCGCTTCGGCGAGGTGGATGTCAGACTGCCCGGCTAGGTGGTTTTAGCCGATATGCAGGCCCCGTTTGCCGGGTCCGGTCGAGAAGAAGGAACGCCACACAGCAAAGAATACTCGCTCCGGGCCCGCTACACTGGTCCAGCTCGTAAGTCGGAACAAATTAACAATACCTGCGCTAGCGTCGTCGACCGTCGTTCGACTGCGCCCAGTACCGCTCAGTGGAGAGTCATGCCGAACTCTTCCGCGTGTGCCGAGATCATTCGTTGCGCGCGGACACAATCGTCCGACGGAGACCGCTCTGCATTATGATCGGGTGGTCACCACCTTGGTCGCCGGCTTTCACACCCAGCCGAGCCGTCTGGCTACGCCCCAAATGATCGTCTAAGCCTTTCGATTGGTTTGTAACTCGGGTCTAATATCGAAATATTTGGGAGTTAGGACATGTTAAATCCGTGTTCATGAACAAATATACATTATGCAACTAAAACGCTTTACTTACTTTAACTTTTCTAGGCTGATGACAAGGCATACACCTATTCATTGCAATATTTCTAAAATGTAAATAAATCATGACCAATGGGCATAAAAAGCGACAGCGATCCACTAGAAGCTAGTGTGGAAATCCACTGACGTAGGTCGCCTCGTACTGGCGCAGCTCGTAGCTCGTCCAGCAGCGCCAGCGTCTCCCGCACCCGGCCGCCCGCCTTGCCCGCCTGCACCATCAGCCGCTGGAAATGGCTGCGCTGCCGCTCCAACATTATTAGCTTGACCGCCTGGCCGGCCCGGCAGATGCGCGCCATCCGACGCACGCAGTGTACGTCTTCAACAGCGCCGGGATGTCGTACGACACGACCGCGTCCACGTCAATACCGCGCGCTATAGCCTCGAGCACACCAGCGCGGCCATCTCACCTAGCGCGCGCCGCCGCCGGCACGCCGGCACTACCCCACAGAACTCAGTCACGCGCGCGCCCAGCACAGACAGCGGTAGCTCCAGCTGGTGCGCCACCTCGTTCCAGTTGACCAACACGAGCGAGAGTCGCCAGTCGGGCTGTCGGAGCAAATGGTGCATCACCAGCGGCTTCAGCGGCTGCGGCGCCACCACGTTGAACGTCTCGCTCAGCTCGGCCGGCGTGGTGAACCTGCCGACGAACTAACCGGGCAGTGCGACGGCGGCGGCCGCCAGCAGTCGCGGCTGGAACAGCGACATTCGCTCCAGCTTCTCCGGCCTCCGGGTTCTGTGACAGGGTGGCCAAGAACGGCAGCTTCTGCAGCGGCAGGTGAGGCGCGCAGACGGCGGCGGCCGTCAGCCGGCCGGCGATGCAGGGCGGCGGGCCGTGGCCGCCGCCACCCGCTCCACCGCTTCCAGCCAGCCCCTCTCGGCCATCTCGATCACCCGGTCGGCTTCGTCGATCACCAGATAGCGCAGGTGCGCTAGCGAGAAGCCCTCGGAGCTGGTTATGTAATCCATCAGCCAGCCGGGAGTGCTCACCACGATCAGCCAGGGAGACCGGGCCGCGCGGCCCCACCGCCACCAGTTGGCGCCCCCTCGTGCCACTGTGTCTCCACCAAGCAGCCGGACGCAGAGCGGCGTGTCGGCGTCGTACTGGCGGAACACGGCGGGCACCTGAGCGTGCAGCGCCTGTGTGGGTAGCACAGCTAGCGCGCGCACCCGGCGGCCGGCGCCGCGCCTGCACTACCGGCAGCACAAACGCCAGCGTCGTACCGCGGCCGGCCGGCGCCGAGACGCAGAGGTCGGCCGGTGGCAGCGGCGACTCTGTGGCCGCCAGCAGCTCGGGCAGCACGGTCACCTGCACCAGGAACACCTGTTCGATGCCCTCGGCGGCCAGCCGGGCGCGCAGCTCGGGGCAGAGCGCCGGCAGATTGGCCGGCGCCGGCCACCGGTCGCCAATCGGCTGCGGGTGCGCCAGCCAGTCGGGCAGCGCACGCGGTGCACGGCCTGTCGGCTCGAGCGCTCCACCTCGTCCAGCACGGTGAAATCGTCAGCGGCGACGTCTCCGTCCGACTCGGAGGTGTCCTCACTGTCGTTATTGGCGACGGCGGCTGCCGCTGTGCGCTCAGTCGGCCATCACAGCAACACTCGCCGATGATTAGCGTCATCGAAACCGTCGGACGACGGTGGATTCACCACCGTTTTTGCAGCAGAGACTGGAAAAAACCTCAGCAATAAACAAGGAAAAACCTCACAACATGCCACAGCCTGCAATTGTGCATATTGTCATTATATTTCTCACATGACAGAAAATATTTGTTGCTTTATTCTAGGAACTGGCATGAAAAACATAAGCTAAATCAAGCTAAGTGAATTATTATTGTATTTCAACATGAGACTGGGAAAAAATCCTTGTCACTGTCAGCATGACCAGTGTAACGGACGGGCTGCATGAACATTTCGGCGCATGATCTGAAAACTCTGTGTGCAGAAAGTTCAGCGCTGAGGTGAACAAATAACATTTTGGCCGCAATTTGCCTGGTGCCTCCACAATTTTCCAAAACTAACTCACAATACTTACAGCCAGTTTTAACATGATCCCTGCATGACTCAAGCATGCAAGATACACATGCATTCAATATCAGCACAGTGCACACACAACAGTTATGGATTCATTTACATTTTACAACATTACTATTATTTTCTTTCCCTTCAATATTGGCAGCATGACTTGCTGAGTTCAGTGGCACAATCTTATGACAGCAAGTTTGTTCGGGTTCGCAACCATACAAACTTTGCACGTTTTGCTTCAAAAACAAGCCTTTATACATTTCTTTCATGCTATTCAATTTCTTTTTAAAAATTTATTGTCATTTATCTTGAAAATCTTGTCAATTCGGTCTTAGCAATGTCAATGCACCTTCCCTATTCCGCACAGCTCAAGCAAGTTCCACCCAAAAGTAGTAGTAGTATCAGTAGCTGGCGCCTTGCCATGTCAAATGTAGCTGAATATGTGAAAACAGTGACATATTTATTTAAAATCTTGAGTCCAACGAGCCTACCCTCTCTGCCTCTCCTTCCATCATTTCTTCAAGCACCTTCAATTTTCGAAAACAAAAATGACCTTCCATCATTATTTTCCACTTCCGTCCGAGCAATGAACTTGTAAGCTGACCACTAGTTAATGCTCTATCATCTTGCTGTTGGGTGCTTGTAGCAAAAAGATAATATTAAACGAAAAAACTAACACCACAACACCAAACACCCGTCTTGTTGGTTTCTTTTGGTCCTGCCTGGTGACAAAGGCTCTTTCTTTACGCAATATCATCAGTATTCCTCTTCTAATCTTGAAGCCAGATGCTTTACAAATTGGCCATGAATGATACTAAATTATTATATGAACTGGGAAGCGCAAATCACGATAATTAGTAACAAATGAGGCCATTTGTTCCAACACGACATCAAAAAAAATAGACGGGGTCGCCCGTCTATTTTTTGGGCTGTTTTTCTACAAATAATGGCGCAAAATAACACTCCATTAATGCCGCATTTGCCGTTGGTGAAACTCATGGCTATTTTTCTGGCTGATATTTTTCCACGCCGGCGGATATTTTTTCGCCTGGTTGGTGAAACTCGTCGGCTGGTTTTTGACAGAAAAATTGCGCCGGGCTGCTATTTTTCTGTTGGTAAAACTGGCCTATTCAGAAATGGACAAGACAGTCGGGGAGCTCTTGTCCGACGATTCTGCGATTGTTCGTTGTCGGACTGTTGACATGTGCATCACTATGAAACAAATCATTGTCTTCTTACGCAACATTGACAATAGAAAATGTACGCTGATATGTTTGGCAAGGCACTAATTGGAAGTACACGATTATCCGCTAGGTTCTCACACCTCGAACGCAATCACATTAAGCGCCGTTGAGGCCCCCTGGACTAATATTGCATGGCCCCAGTGGCCTTTAGTAAGCTCGCACCGGAAATACCAGTAGCACTTTCCCTCAGTCCCCAATATAACATAACGTATCTCCCAAGCACGTTTTCACCTACCCCACCCAGCGTGATCCATGAGTTTCCAAGTCGTTACCTCAGACTCGCCGGTCACTGGCACCAAGTTGTGTCCCAACCGCGCTGATACAGCGACTGTCGCAGCGGCCCCACAACAGCTGTCCCAGCGTCGCTACAGCAGCTGCTGTCCCAGTGTCTTTACAGCAGCTGCTGTCCCAGTGTCTCTACAGCAGCTGCTGTCCCAGCGTTCCTACAGCAGCTGCTGTCCCAGCGTCCCTACGGCAGCTGCTGTCCCAGCGTCCCTACAGCAGCTGCCCCAGCTGCCGGAGCAGCGGCAGGCTGGCGGCGCGCACGTCGTCGGCGTTGAACACGGGCCTGTACCGCCGCAGCTCCTCCAGGCGGAGCGTGTCGGCGCCGCAGCAGCGCGCGATCAGCGGCCAGTTCATCTGCGCCACGTGGCCGCCCGTCAGCTGGCGCAGGAACGTCCAGTACGAGCGGCGGATCTGGTGCGGCTCCAGCACGGCGGCGCTCAGCACCAGGCCCGTGCTGAGCGCGTAGAGCAGCGCGCCGCCGCCCGGCGGCCGCGGCAGACGGCCCGACGCCGCGCCGTGCCAGTAGCACGCCTCCACCGTCTTCCAGAACAGGTAGAGCGTCAGCGAGCGGCTGCTAAAGAACCGCAGGCCGACGGCGGCAGCTACCGCGCCAGCGGGCAGTGCGTGCCAGGCGTCGTCCCGGCCGCGCTGCCGGCGCAGCAGACAGCTGACCAGTCGGAACAGGCCCGAGAGGGAGCCCAGGCCGAGTCCGAGCCTGAGGAGGTCGGCGGCGGCGGGCGGCGCCGGCGGCCGGCTGGTGGTGACCAGTTGCAGCAGGCCGCCGGCCGCCGTCACACCCGTCTGCAGCGACACACCCAGCAGCAGCGACTCGCAGAGGCCGGCGGCCGCGTACCGCGCGCAGCCGCCCGCGTGCGGACAGCACGGGTGGCGGGCCACGGTCAGCGGACGGTGCGGGGACGGCGGCGGCCGGGCGCCGCGCACCAGCCGCACCACGTACCGCACCAGCTGGGCGCCCGCCGACGGCTCCTGGCCCCGGCCGTCGCCCGGCGGGGGGCAGACCTCCGCCGTCCCCAGCAGCGCCTTCGTCAGGGTGCCCAGGAGTCCCTCGCACTTGCCCTGCTTGTACATGTAGAAGATGGTCGCCAGCGTGGCAATGGCGAGCAGTCGTTCACCATTTGGGACATGTGGCACCACCCCTCTGGCCTTCAGGATATTGAACAGGGTTTCTGATGCCACATTGGTCATGTACACTGTCAGAGCATTTCTCCTGTCCTCTCTTTCCAGAAAGATGGCCATGTAGGAAGACATACAGGCAGCAAGCATGATGGATTCTCTTGCTGGGATGAATGGCAAACTCCTCACAAAACAGAAACATGATAAAAAGAAGTAGCAGTTTGCTCCAAGGAATGTTGAAGATTGTATGGTTTCTTTTGCAAGCTTCTGAAGAGTGGATTTATCCAGCTTCTTTGCTTTGATCAGTCTTGAAATCATAAACAGCGGCAGATAGATTTTCATGGCTTCCCGAACTCCTGGAATGCCAACATCCAGCCATGACTTTGGACATGATGATGTCCATGTGTGGGCAATTTCATGACACCCATATGGTGCTCTTGACAGCTTACTTGCTGCTATCATTCTGGATAGTTAGATACAGTTCCAGTTCCAAAAGATTACAGGTTGTCTCTTGCTGAGTGTACTGTACCAGTGCAGTAGGTACTGTCCCAGTACCCTGGGTGATTCCTCAGCAATACTACAACTTCAGCAGTCAGCACTTAGTTCCACATCGCGACTAACCACTAGGTTCAGCACCCTCAACAGACTGGATGGCGGCTGCTAGATCCCCACGTTGAGATTGTGTCCGTTGGCACATGAATCTCACTTTGTACTTGAATGATACAATTATCTCAAGAGCTGGGAACTTTACCATACCATATCTCAACGTCCTTGATCGCAGCAGTGTAGAAATGGGATATCTTATCTGTTCTTGACTACAGTTCACTTCTCTGTCAGGGCCAGAGGGCTGAGGTGGGGATGCACACCAATTCCATCGTTTGACTTGGCATCGTTATGACTTGCAATGTACTATTAAAATTGCTGGCCTTATCCTCATGCATAGGTATTTTGGAATAAAAGGAACTTAGCCTTTTTTAAACAAAGAGCAATGACCATTGTCTATGTGCAAAATGTAAACAACAATTTATAGAGACGATTGTGGGGGATCCGCGACAATATCTGTTTGAAATACTTTGCACGAGCAGCATCGGCAACTTTTTACAAAATCAACCAATCGGCTTTCGCAGCAGCTGACGCTGATTGGTTCATATTAGTTCGACCAAGGCCATAGAATACCGGTCCGACTATCTTGCGACGGTCGTAAAATAAGCAGCAGATTGATATTCGTGATTTCGCTGCTATGAGAATCATGCCACATGATGTGGAAAGCACTTTTCTAGCGCCAGCTTTGCAACATCGTAAAGCTTAGGAACTACACCCCGATTGTAACGAAAGTGGCGCCATTTGGTTCGCCGTAGGCAATTTGATTAGCCGTTTTTATATTAGATATTATACATAGGTACCCAGTAAACAGGCCGACGTCGGCCGACGTCGGGGTGACGTCGGCAACTCGGCATCGGCATGCCGACGTCGGCCCGACGTCGGTCCAACCTCGGCACGACGTCGGCTGGATGTTGGATATGCCCGCATGTACCGACGTCCAGCCGAGGTCCAGCCGACGTCGGGCCGACGTCGGACCGAGATCAATTGCTGAGGTCCAGCCGACGTCGGGGCGACGTCGGACCGACATCGGCCGCTGTTTTGACCGTTAAAATAATATAAAATACCGTTGTTTGGTCTAACTTTGGGCCGTGTGGGTAACTTTGTTCCACGAGGAAAAAAATGGCTAAATTTTAATCAGCTTAATACCTATGCGCGAGAAATGGCATTTTTGGGCCGGAACCAATGAAGTAGTCAATGATAAACCCAGGGGCACAAAAAATACGTCATCATATCGATTTTGGATTTTCTAGATTTTTTTTGGTGAAGCTCCTTTTTTCACCCAATATTAAGGTTTAGGTAGGTCCCTGTACGGGGCTCAGATGCTACCAGCCGAATCGATTTTTGCAATTTGCCTGAATAGGACATCATGTGAACTTTGCATTCGACTATTGGTAATTTATTTTCCTCAAACATTTTTTTAAAATTTGGGGGTGGTCAATGTTTATACATATTTTTTGCCGTTAATTCAATAACTTTGGGCCACCCGCAGGAAGGGTAAATCCAGGGGTGATTTAAAGTTCCGACACCATATGATGAAGAGGGTCGTCGTGTCGTTCGTTGTGTTCCGTGCCTTTTATTGTGTGTGGTTTGTCGCGTCGTTGGTTGTGCGTTAATGTCCCAGCGGGATACGTAAGCGACCTACAGTCATGATGGTGTGCATCATCCCGTGACTATGTTTGTACAATGTACAAGTTTGCTGTTCCTTTTTTTAAAAGCCCCTAAGTGGACCAATGTATCCATAACGACCGCTAACATTGATACTTTTGGCTTTTCCATTGTTTTATTTATGCATTTATTCATATGGTACAAAGTTATTTTTGTGCGGGTAACATTGTGCCACTCTAATTTCAAAAAAATAAATTATATGTCATTATCCAAAAAAAATTAAGAGTGACTATAGGTGACCAGCAGGGATGTCACTGCCTTACTGCACAATTTCCTGAACATTTAACAAAATAATTTGGAAGTAATACGAAGAAAAGTCAAAAACTGGTACAAAGTTAGGCCAAACAACGGTACATGCTTCATGTTTCATAAAAAGCTTCTGTATTCAAGATATCCTCAGGAAACTCAAATCTTCCTCCACGCCGCAACCCCCTGATCCGGACTGAACGGGAAACTTTATCCCATTTGGGATTGCCCGTAAGCCGAGCTCGCCCGTAGCCGTGTGCGGTGAGTGCTTGGGGGCTGCTCGGCCTATCCTTTGGTCAGGCTCAGCCCCGGCAACTCACCAGGGCCGGGCCCAGTTCATATAGAAAGGCCAGTCGGCAAGTGTCACTTTGCCAAAGGGACACTTATCAAAGGGACACTTTGGGAAACGTTGGTGCAGGTGTGTAAGAGTGGCTATATGAATCCATTGTGGGGTCGCCCTTTCCAAAAGTGTCACGTAACAGCAATGGGACCAGGGACTCTATATGAACTGGACCCAGGGTGCTCGCCAAGAAGACCAATGTCTCCATCCTATCATCCTTCCGGCTCTGAAATGGTCTTGTCAGACCGAAAGGGAATAAACCAACAAAACAAACTGAATTCGCTATCTGGCTGCGTGGTGTAGTGGTTAGCGCACTAACCTCGCGTTCAAATGACACGGGTTTCGAATCCCACCGCCGGCTGATCTTTTTGGCGTGTTGTCCCAGTAAACATGCCGACGTCGGCGATTGGGGGGCTCGAATCCCGCCGCCGGTTGATATTTTTGTCGCGTTGTCCCAATAAACATGCCGACGTCGGCCCCGTCGGTCCAACGACAAACGATCTCGTCAACCTTGGCAAACGACCTCGGCCCGACGTCGGCTCGACGTCGGCTGGACTTCGGCTGGACGTCGGAACATGCGGGCATATCCGACGTCCAGCCGATGTCGGGCCGAGGTTGAACCGACGTTGGGCCGACGTCGGGCCGAGCCTCGGCCCGACGTCGGCCGGCATGTTTACTGGGTAGGTATGTAATGTATGCTAAGCTAACCCCAGTTAACCTTGCTGACCTTCATAACGTCTCAAATGTTCTCGCGTATTGTAGCCATTCCCATAACTCAGCAATTACTGATAATGGGATGGATCCTGGCTCCCGAGGATGGCTGCACTAGACGAGAATGCTTAGCCGGAGCTTTGAAGGTCACCGAGGTCACCTGAGGCCACCATATTTAATATTCAAAACAGCCGGTCAAATTGTACATGGGCAATCAAATTCATTTATATGCATGTAATGCATGATTGAGCTCATTGCCGTTCCTCCGGAGGGGCTAACACGTGAAGTTTCTAAATATTCTGGCCCTGACGACCCTACGGTGGCACGGACTCGAACCGGCTCCGTTTGACCATGTCCACGTGTAGAGGCCCACATTAGTATTCTTGATGACCTACCGCCACGCCGGACACTGATGCTCTCACGACAGTCTCGAAACACATAATCCCTATGAGCCACCGGCCCCTGTGTCTGAGCGCCCTGCGTGTGTGCTGACCGCGGCGCGCGCTCTGATCGGCCTCCCGCTGTGTCCTGGCCCGTCTGATCGGCCTCCCGCTGTGTCCCGGCCCGTCTGATCGGCCTCCCGCTGTGTCCCGGCCCGTCTGATCGGCCTCCCGCTGTGTCCCGGCCCGTCTGATCGGCCTCCCGCTGTGTCCCGGCCCGTCTGATCGGCCTCCCGCTGTGTCCCGGCCCGTCTGATCGGCCTCCCGCTGTGTCCCGGCCCGTCTGATCGGCCTCCCGCTGTGGCCCGTCTGATCGGCCTCCCGCTGTGCGCGTGCCGCAGTGAGTCGGCGGTGCAGTACGCCGAGCTGGTGGAGACCACGGTGTCTGAGGCGGCCGGCGGCGCGCCGCTGCTCGCGGCCCGGCTGCACTACACGACCGGCCGGCTGCTGGAGCTCTACTGCGCCCTGCTGCCCGAGCTGCACCGCCACCATTTGGCCAGCGTGCCGGAGCAGGCGGCCATCGCGCACAACAACCTGCAGCTGCTGGCGCACCGCGTCACCGCGCTGGCCGTCCGCCACAGGTAAGCGGCCCAGCCGACCGGCGGCAAAGAGGTGGCAATACTTGTCCGCTTTTCCTCGCGTAATTCACACTTGACTGCCTTTCAAACTTAAAACATCATTTGAACGCCAGCAGGCTGCATCCTCCTGGATGTTCTGGGCCCAGGCGGTACCCTACACCGCTTCTGTTGAGTGTGTCTGTCTGGGTGACTGTCCGTAGGTGTGCGGACGGTACGTTTCTGGACATGGTGCCCGAGCTGCGACGCACCGGCTCCGACATCTTCCTGGCGGCCCTGACGCATCAGAAGGAGCAGCTGCTCGATATTCTCTCGGAGGCTGGTGAGAACAACAACCAAGGGGACTGGGATGGGTATCTCTGTGTGGTGTCGAGTATATCCTTCTCTCTACCCTGAAATGCGATTAACGATTTCTCCTACTGCTCACTTGTTCCGCCGACCACCGATGAAGTGGATCATGTTTTCTGTCTGCCACTGATCTCGGCCCGGCCCGGTACCCGTCGAACAGGTCTGGAGAACCTGGCGCAGACGGGCGACCTGTCGGCCACGGCCGGCGCCGCGCTGCGCCGCTGCGGCCACCAGCTGCGCCGGGTCTGCCGCGTCTGGCGGCCCGTGCTGCCGGCGGGCGTGCACGCGCGCGCCGCTGGCCTCCTTCTGTCCGTGGTCACCGGGTGGATCACGGAGCGCGTGCTGGCCCAGCAGGACATCTCGGCCAGCGCGGCCAGCCAGCTGACGGCCGCCGCCGGACCGCTGGTCGACGACGCACTGGCGCTCTTCAGGGTCAGTGGATGACAGGCGACGGGTGGGCCTGCTGGGCCCCGGGGCCACGCGGGTCTCTGGCTGTATGGTATGGGGTCTGATGTTGTAATGTTGCTTTTACAGGATGTAATCTATCTGATGTGTGGGGCACTTCTGAGTTTCTGACAGTGTGTGATTAATTATCTGACAGACGACAGTATATGTATGGTCTCTCCGTCAGTACGGAATATATGGGATAGTATGGGATGGACAGTGCGCTGTGTCTGTGACTGTGTCGGGGCCCTGACAGTGACGGTGACCCTCTGACGATCGGCCCGTGCCCACAGCCGGACACAGAGGGGGAGGAGGACCCGACAGAGGGAGGCGCGCCGGCCGTCTCGGAGAGCGAGGCGCGCGCGCTGCTGTCGCGCCACACGGCCGGCTGGGGCCGCTTCACCGAGCTGCTGCTCGTTCTGGAGGAGACCATGCGCGGTGAGTCTGGCCCTCCACAGGGCCCATGAACTGGCCGGGGTATGCCACTGTATACAGTCCCTGTATACAGGTGTGTATTGTGTAAGTTCAGCTGTATAGGTATACTGGTTTAGTGTGCCTTGTATGCGCTGTCCGTGCTGTGTGCTGTGATCGCCGTCTGAGCAGCACGTGCTCTGCCCCGCAGGGATCCTGGACCGGTGGTCGGACGGCAAGGGCCCGCTGGCCCAGCACTTCAGCGCCGAGCAGGCGCGCCACCTGGTACGCGCGCTCTTCCAGAACAACGAACGGCGCGCCGCCACGCTGGCCAGGATCAAATGAGCGCGCCCGGCGGGTGCGGGCCTGCACCGAACCGAAACCTGTACCGCGTCTCTGTGCGAGTGAACACAGTGCCTTCGGGGAGCTGCGACGGAAACTGTCTGAAATCGGAGACAGACTGGGCTGTGGGCGGCCGGTATATCGCGATATAACTATATAATTTCTAACTATGTTTTGGTGTTTATCCTGGAGTTGTTATATGATCTTTGTTTTGAATATAACTACAATTGTAATATGACATAAATATTGTGTATTGTGTTTACCAGTAAAACGCCGTTTGGGGCAAAAGAACGAGCGAGCACAGCGGGGAGCCATGCACTTGTGAACATGCTAAATGAGACAATTGCAAATGACGTGTGGGAGCCAAAAAAAGGGTGCACCAAATTATAGGGAACTTGAAACAATAAGTGGAGGTCATCCGAGGTCAAGGTTACCGAGGTCATCTTCAACAACAATTTTGTGTCTGATGAGTGATGCGTCTGTCTGATGAAGTCGCATACGGGGAATCGAATGATGGCTTTATCGATTCAACCGTCTCGATAATGCGGAGGATGAATGCATGGATAGACAGAGACGTTTGCACTGGTCCTCCCTAGATCGCCTGAGGTTACCATATTTCTATCGGTTGATGAAATTACGCACGGCGAATTTTAGTCTTCATGGTTGATAGGTCTGGCTGGACACTGAAATGCAGCATATCACTATGGGATGTCTGGGTAGTGGGTACCCAGGGCACTGTTTCACGCCACGCCGCTGCTCATGACGCGACCAGGTGTTGGCTCTCATTGTCTATGGAAGGGTAAGCAAAAATGGCCGAGCTTACCGTTTCCCAGAAAACCGAGTGCCAAATTCCTGGAAACGTCATGTGCTAAGACAGGGCCCTAACAAAAATAAAAACAAAAAAAGCGTATGGGATAGCTGCAGGCAGCTGCAGGGTAAGTGCTTGTCTTGGGAATTCTGGTGCAATATTTATAAAAAAAAATACTTTGATTAGTCCCGAAATGAAACTGCTGTTGGATTGACGAAGTTCTTTTGTAATTGTATACATTTATGACGCAGCTGTAACAACGAGGTGAAAATTATTTTTTCCGAGCATGGGGCATGTAACGGAAGTTAGCAGGGATTCAGCAGGGGTTCAGCAGGGATTCAGCAGGGATCGACGGCCCCTACGATTTCGCTGAATTTTGGTGGAGAGGTGCAGAATGGTGTCCTCTATCGAAAATCCTAGTGCCAAAATGCGGGGAATCCATCAGGGGGGCCACAAATCCCAAAAAACAGTATGCCCTCAGGGCACAATCGACGAACTTTGAAAACCCTACTTCTAGCCGTCAAAACAGCTAAAAATGCACGTCATTCGAAAGAGGACAAAATTTTACATGCAACGGTACCAAATTTAGGGGGCTAGCGCCCCCCTGAACCGAACAAAACAGCTTCAAATATATGGGCCCGGGAGTATGCCCTCGGGGCATAAATAAACGTTTTCAACAATTTCAGGCCTATAACATCGACAAAATCCAGCAATATGCACATCATTGGAAAGAGCGTAATTTCCCAAACAAAAAACCCAAGTAACATTTTTCGATGGGGCCCACCTGGGGCCCACGGGACCCAATTGAAATTTGTGGCCCAATGGGGCGGCCCCTACGATTTTCTTCAAAATTTGCACAGACACTCTCCTGGGCCCCCTCTTCAATCTGGCTGAAGAAACCTACCGGGGAATCCAAAGGAAGGGGCCCAAAGAGGGCCCCAAAGAGGCCCTTTCTAAGTATTGCCCCTAATTTCGCGACCAACCCCGGCAATATGCACATCATTGGAAAGAGCGTAATTTCCCAAACAAAAAACCCAAGTAACATTTTTCGATGGGGCCCACCTGGGGCCCACGGGACCCAATTGAAATTTGGGGCCCAATGGGGCGGCCCCTACGATTTTCTTCAAAATTTGCACAGACACTCTCCTGGGCCCCCTCTTCAATCTGGCTGAAGAAACCTACCGGGGAATCCAAAGGAAGGGGCCCAAAGAGGGCCCCAAAGAGGCCCTTTCTAAGTATTGCCCCTAATTTCGCGACCAACCCCGGCAATATGCACAGCATTGGAAAGAGCGTAATTTCCCAAAGAAAAAACCCAAGTAACATTTTTCGATGGGGCCCACCTGGGGCCCACGGAACCCAATTGAAATTTGGGGCCCAATGGGGCGGCCCCTACGATTTTCTTCAAAATTTGCACAGACACTCTCCTGGGCCCCCTCTTCAATCTGGCTGAAGAAACCTACCGGGGAATCCAAAGGAAGGGGCCCAAAGAGGGCCCCAAAGAGGCCCTTTCCAAGCATTGCCCCTAACTTTGCGACCAACCCCGGCAATATGCACATCATTGGAAAGAGCGTAATTTCCCAAACAAAAAACCCAAGTAACATTTTTCGATGGGGCCCACCTGGGGCCCACGGGACCCAATTGAAATTTGTGGCCCAATGGGGCGGCCCCTACGATTTTCTTCAAAATTTGCACAGACACTCTCCTGGGCCCCCTCTTCAATCTGGCTGAAGAAACCTACCGGGGAATCCAAAGGAAGGGGCCCAAAGAGGGCCCCAAAGAGGCCCTTTCGAAGTATTGCCCCTAATTTCGCGACCAACCCCGGCAATATGCACATCGTTGGAAAGAGCGTAATTTCCCAAACAAAAAACCCAAGTAACATTTTTCGATGGGGCCCACCTGGGGCCCACGGGACCCAATTGAAATTTGGGGCCCAATGGGGCGGCCCCTACGATTTTCTTCAAAATTTGCACAGACACTCTCCTGGGCCCCCTCTTCAATCTGGCTGAAGAAACCTACCGGGGAATCCAAAGGAAGGGGCCCAAAGAGGCCCTTTCTCAGTATTGCCCCTAATTTCGCGACCAACCCCGGCAATATGCACATCATTGGAAAGAGCGTAATTTCCCAAACAAAAAACCCAAGTAACATTTTTCGATGGGGCCCACCTGGGGCCCACGGGACCCAATTGAAATTTGGGGCCCAATGGGGCGGCCCCTACGATTTTCTTCAAAATTTGCACAGACACTCTCCTGGGCCCCCTCTTCAATCTGGCTGAAGAAACCTACCGGGGAATCCAAAGGAAGGGGCCCAAAGAGGGCCCCAAAGAGGCCCTTTCGAAGTATTGCCCCTAATTTCGCGACCAACCCCGGCAATATGCACATCGTTGGAAAGAGCGTAATTTCCCAAACAAAAAACCCAAGTAACATTTTTCGAT
This sequence comes from Amphibalanus amphitrite, assembly GCF_019059575.1. Taxonomy (NCBI): domain Eukaryota; kingdom Metazoa; phylum Arthropoda; class Thecostraca; order Balanomorpha; family Balanidae; genus Amphibalanus; species Amphibalanus amphitrite. Next base: position 9,045 of record NW_024882471.1, on the reverse strand, counting down.
GGGGCCCACCTGGGGCCCACGGGACCCAATTGAAATTTGGGGCCCAATGGGGCGGCCCCTACGATTTTCTTCAAAATTTGCACAGACACTCTCCTGGGCCCCCTCTTCAATCTGGCTGAAGAAACCTACCGGGGAATCCAAAGGAAGGGGCCCAAAGAGGCCCTTTCTCAGTATTGCCCCTAATTTCGCGACCAACCCCGGCAATATGCACATCATTGGAAAGAGCGTAATTTCCCAAACAAAAAACCCAAGTAACATTTTTCGATGGGGCCCACCTGGGGCCCACGGGACCCAATTGAAATTTGGGGCCCAATGGGGCGGCCCCTACGATTTTCTTCAAAATTTGCACAGACACTCTCCTGGGCCCCCTCTTCAATCTGGCTGAAGAAACCTACCGGGGAATCCAAAGGAAGGGGCCCAAAGAGGGCCCCAAAGAGGCCCTTTCTAAGTATTGCCCCTAACTTTGCGACCAACCCCGGCAATATGCACATCATTGGAAAGAGCGTAATTTCCCAAAGAAAAAACCCAAGTAACATTTTTCGATGGGGCCCACCTGGGGCCCACGGGACCCAATTGAAATTTGGGGCCCAATGGGGCGGCCCCTACGATTTTCTTCAAAATTTGCACAGACACTCTCCTGGGCCCCCTCTTCAATCTGGCTGAAGAAACCTACCGGGGAATCCAAAGGAAGGGGCCCAAAGAGGCCCTTTCTAAGTATTGCCCCTAATTTCGCGACCAACCCCGGCAATATGCACATCATTGGAAAGAGCGTAATTTCCCAAACAAAAAACCCAAGTAACATTTTTCGATGGGGCCCACCTGGGGCCCACGGGACCCAATTGAAATTTGTGGCCCAATGGGGCGGCCCCTACGATTTTCTTCAAAATTTGCACAGACACTCTCCTGGGCCCCCTCTTCAATCTGGATGAAGAAACCTACCGGGGAATCCAAAGGAAGGGGCCCAAAGAGGGCCCCAAAGAGGCCCTTTCTAAGTATTGCCCCTAATTTCGCGACCAACCCCGGCAATATGCACATCATTGGAAAGAGCGTAATTTCCCAAACAAAAAACCCAAGTAACATTTTTCGATGGGGCCCACCTGGGGCCCACGGGACCCAATTGAAATTTGGGGACCAATGGGGCGGCCCCTACGATTTTCTTCAAAATTTGCACAGACACTCTCCTGGGCCCCCTCTTCAATCTGGCTGAAGAAACCTACCGGGGAATCCAAAGGAAGGGGCCCAAAGAGGGCCCCAAAGAGGCCCTTTCTAAGTATTGCCCCTAATTTCGCGACCAACCCCGGCAATATGCACATCATTGGAAAGAGCGTAATTTCCCAAACAAAAAACCCAAGTAACATTTTTCGATGGGGCCCACCTGGGGCCCACGGGACCCAATTGAAATTTGGGGCCCAATGGGGCGGCCCCTACGATTTTCTTCAAAATTTGCACAGACACTCTCCTGGGCCCCCTCTTCAATCTGGCTGAAGAAACCTACCGGGGAATCCAAAGGAAGGGGCCCAAAGAGGGCCCCAAAGAGGCCCTTTTTTAAGTATTGCCCCTAATTTCGCGACCAACCCCGGCAATATGCACATCATTGGAAAGAACGTAATTTCCCAAACAAAAAACCCAAGTAACATTTTTCTATGGGGCCCACCTGGGGCCCACGGGACCCAATTGAAATTTGGGGCCCAATGGGGCGGCCCCTACGATTTTCTTCAAAATTTGCACAGACACTCTCCTGGGCCCCCTCTTCAATCTGGCTGAAGAAACCTACCGGGGAATCCAAAGGAAGGGGCCCAAAGAGGGCCCCAAAGAGGCCCTTTCTAAGTATTGCCCCTAATTTCGCGACCAACCCCGGCAATATGCACATCATTGGAAAGAGCGTAATTTCCCAAACAAAAAACCCAAGTAACATTTTTCGATGGGGCCCACCTGGGGCCCACGGGACCCAATTGAAATTTGGGGCCCAATGGGGCGGCCCCTACGATTTTCTTCAAAATTTGCACAGACACTCTCCTGGGGCCCCTCTTCAATCTGGCTGAAGAAACCTACCGGGGAATCCAAAGGAAGGGGCCCAAAGAGGGCCCCAAAGAGGCCCTTTCTAAGTATTGCCCCTAATTTCGCGACCAACCCTGGCAATATGCACATCATTGGAAAGAGCGTAATTTCCCAAACAAAAAACCCAAGTAACATTTTTCGATGGGGCCCACCTGGGGCCCACGGGACCCAATTGAAATTTGGGGCCCAATGGGGCGGCCCCTACGATTTTCTTCAAAATTTGCACAGACACTCTCCTGGGCCCCCTCTTCAATCTGGCTGAAGAAACCTACCGGGGAATCCAAAGGAAGGGGCCCAAAGAGGGCCCCAAAGAGGCCCTTTCTAAGTATTGCCCCTAATTTCGCGACCAACCCCGGCAATATGCACATCATTGGAAAGAGCGTAATTTCCCAAACAAAAAACCCAATTAACATTTTTCGATGGGGCCCACCTGGGGCCCACGGGACCCAATTGAAATTTGGGGCCCAATGGGGCGGCCCCTACGATTTTCTTCAAAATTTGCACAGACACTCTCCTGGGCCCCCTCTTCAATCTGGCTGAAGAAACCTACCGGGGAATCCAAAGGAAGGGGCCCAAAGAGGGCCCCAAAGAGGCCCTTTCTAAGTATTGCCCCTAACTTTGCGACCAACCCCGGCAATATGCACATCATTGGAAAGAGCGTAATTTCCCAAACAAAAAACCCAAGTAACATTTTTCGATGGGGCCCACCTGGGGCCCACGGGACCCAATTGAAATTTGGGGCCCAATGGGGCGGCCCCTACGATTTTCTTCAAAATTTGCACAGACACTCTCCTGGGCCCCCTCTTCAATCTGGCTGAAGAAACCTACCGGGGAATACAAAGGAAGGGGCCCAAAGAGGGCCCCAAAGAGGCCCTTTCTAAGTATTGCCCCTAATTTCGCGACCAACCCCGGCAATATGCACATCATTGGAAAGAGCGTAATTTCCCAAACAAAAAACCCAAGTAACATTTTTCGATGGGGCCCACCTGGGGCCCACGGGACCCAATTGAAATTTGTGGCCCAATGGGGCGGCCCCTACGATTTTCTTCAAAATTTGCACAGACACTCTCCTGGGCCCCCTCTTCAATCTGGCTGAAGAAACCTACCGGGGAATCCAAAGGAAGGGGCCCAAAGAGGGCCCCAAAGAGGCCCTTTCTAAGTATTGCCCCTAATTTCGCGACCAACCCCGGCAATATGCACATCATTGGAAAGAGCGTAATTTCCCAAAAAAAAACCCAAGTAACATTTTTCGATGGGGCCCACCTGGGGCCCACGGGACCCAATTGAAATTTGGGGCCCAATGGGGCGGCCCCTACGATTTTCTTCAAAATTTGCACAGACACTCTCCTGGCCCCCCTCTTCAATCTGGCTGAAGAAACCTACCGGGGAATCCAAAGGAAGGGGCCCAAAGAGGGCCCCAAAGAGGCCCTTTCTAAGTATTGCCCCTAACTTTGCGACCAACCCCGGCAATATGCACATCATTGGAAAGAGCGTAATTTCGCAAACAAAAAACCCAAGTAACATTTTTCGATGGGGCCCACCTGGGGCCCACGGGACCCAATTGAAATTTGGGGCCCAATGGGGCGGCCCCTACGATTTTCTTCAAAATTTGCACAGACACTCTCCTGGGCCCCCTCTTCAATCTGGCTGAAGAAACCTACCGGGGAATCCAAAGGAAGGGGCCCAAAGAGGGCCCCAAAGAGGCCCTTTCTAAGTATTGCCCCTAATTTCGCGACTAACCCCGGCAATATGCACATCATTGGAAAGAGCGTAATTTCCCAAAAAAAAACCCAAGTAACATTTTTCGATGGGGCCCACCTGGGGCCCACGGGACCCAATTGAAATTTGGGGCCCAATGGGGCGGCCCCTACGATTTTCTTCAAAATTTGCACAGACACTCTCCTGGGCCCCCTCTTCAATCTGGCTGAAGAAACCTACCGGGGAATCCAAAGGAAGGGGCCCAAAGAGGGCCCCAAAGAGGCCCTTTCTAAGTATTGCCCCTAATTTCGCGACCAACCCCGGCAATATGCACATCATTGGAAAGAGCGTAATTTCCCAAACAAAAAACCCAAGTAACATTTTTCGATGGGGCCCACCTGGGGCCCACGGGACCCAATTGAAATTTGGGGCCCAATGGGGCGGCCCCTACGATTTTCTTCAAAATTTGCACAGACACTCTCCTGGGCCCCCTCTTCAATCTGGCTGAAGAAACCTACCGGGGAATCCAAAGGAAGGAGCCCAAAGAGGGCCCCAAAGAGGCCCTTTCTAAGTATTGCCCCTAATTTCGCGACCAACCCCGGCAATATGCACATCATTGGAAAGAGCGTAATTTCCCAAACAAAAAACCCAAGTAACATTTTTCGATGGGGCCCACCTGGGGCCCACGGGACCCAATTGAAATTTGGGGACCAATGGGGCGGCCCCTACGATTTTCTTCAAAATTTGCACAGACACTCTCCTGGGCCCCCTCTTCAATCTGGCTGAAGAAACCTACCGGGGAATCCAAAGGAAGGGGCCCAAAGAGGGCCCCAAAGAGGCCCTTTCTAAGTATTGCCCCTAACTTTGCGACCAACCCCAGCAATATGCACATCATTGGAAAGAGCGTAATTTCCCAAACAAAAAACCCAAGTAACATTTTTCGATGGGGCCCACCTGGGGCCCACGGGACCCAATTGAAATTTGGGGCCCAATGGGGCGGCCCCTACGATTTTCTTCAAAATTTGCACAGACACTCTCCTGGGCCCCTCTTCAATCTGGCTGAAGAAACCTACCGGGGAATCCAAAGGAAGGGGCCCAAAGAGGGCCCCAAAGAGGCCCTTTCTAAGTATTGCCCCTAACTTTGCGACCAACCCCAGCAATATGCACATCATTGGAAAGAGCGTAATTTCCCAAACAAAAAACCCAAGTAACATTTTTCGATGGGGCCCACCTGGGGCCCACGGGACCCAATTGAAATTTGGGGCCCAATGGGGCGGCCCCTACGATTTTCTTCAAAATTTGCACAGACACTCTCCTGGGCCCCCTCTTCAATCTGGCTGAAGAAACCTACCGGGGAATCCAAAGGAAGGGGCCCAAAGAGGGCCCCAAAGAGGCCCTTTCTAAGTATTGCCCCTAATTTCGCGACCAACCCCGGCAATATGCACATCATTGGAAAGAGCGTAATTTCCCAAACAAAAAACCCAAGTAACATTTTTCGATGGGGCCCACCTGGGGCCCACGGGACCCAATTGAAATTTGGGGCCCAATGGGGCGGCCCCTACGATTTTCTTCAAAATTTGCACAGACACTCTCCTGGCCCCCTCTTCAATCTGGCTGAAGAAACCTACCGGGGAATCCAAAGGAAGGGGCCCAAAGAGGGCCCCAAAGAGGCCCTTTTTTAAGTATTGCCCCTAATTTCGCGACCAACCCCGGCAATATGCACATCATTGGAAAGAACGTAATTTCCCAAACAAAAAACCCAAGTAACATTTTTCTATGGGGCCCACCTGGGGCCACGGGACCCAATTGAAATTTGGGGCCCAATGGGGCGGCCCCTACGATTTTCTTCAAAATTTGCACAGACACTCTCCTGGGCCCCCTCTTCAATCTGGCTGAAGAAACCTACCGGGGAATCCAAAGGAAGGGGCCCAAAGAGGGCCCCAAAGAGGCCCTTTCTAAGTATTGCCCCTAATTTCGCGACCAACCCCGGCAATATGCACATCATTGGAAAGAGCGTAATTTCCCAAACAAAAAACCCAAGTAACATTTTTCGATGGGGCCCACCTGGGGCCCACGGGACCCAATTGAAATTTGGGGCCCAATGGGGCGGCCCCTACGATTTTCTTCAAAATTTGCACAGACACTCTCCTGGGGCCCCTCTTCAATCTGGCTGAAGAAACCTACCGGGGAATCCAAAGGAAGGGGCCCAAAGAGGGCCCCAAAGAGGCCCTTTCTAAGTATTGCCCCTAATTTCGCGACCAACCCTGGCAATATGCACATCATTGGAAAGAGCGTAATTTCCCAAACAAAAAACCCAAGTAACATTTTCGATGGGGCCCACCTGGGGCCCACGGGACCCAATTGAAATTTGGGGCCCAATGGGGCGGCCCCTACGATTTTCTTCAAAATTTGCACAGACACTCTCCTGGGCCCCCTCTTCAATCTGGCTGAAGAAACCTACCGGGGAATCCAAAGGAAGGGGCCCAAAGAGGGCCCCAAAGAGGCCCTTTCTAAGTATTGCCCCTAATTTCGCGACCAACCCCGGAAATATGCACATCATTGGAAAGAGCGTAATTTCCCAAACAAAAACCCAAGTAACATTTTTCGATGGGGCCCACCTGGGGCCCACGGGACCCAATTGAAATTTGGGGCCCAATGGGGCGGCCCCTACGATTTTCTTCAAAATTTGCACAGACACTCTCCTGGGCCCCCTCTTCAATCTGGCTGAAGAAACCTACCGGGGAATCCAAAGGAAGGGGCCCAAAGAGGGCCCCAAAGAGGCCCTTTCTAAGTATTGCCCCTAACTTTGCGACCAACCCCGGCAATATGCACATCATTGGAAAGAGCGTAATTTCCCAAACAAAAAACCCAAGTAACATTTTTCGATGGGGCCCACCTGGGGCCCACGGGACCCAATTGAAATTTGGGGCCCAATGGGGCGGCCCCTACGATTTTCTTCAAAATTTGCACAGACACTCTCCTGGGCCCCCTCTTCAATCTGGCTGAAGAAACCTACCGGGGAATACAAAGGAAGGGGCCCAAAGAGGGCCCCAAAGAGGCCCTTTCTAAGTATTGCCCCTAATTTCGCGACCAACCCCGGCAATATGCACATCATTGGAAAGAGCGTAATTTCCCAAACAAAAAACCCAAGTAACATTTTTCGATGGGGCCCACCTGGGGCCCACGGGACCCAATTGAAATTTGGGGCCCAATGGGCGGCCCCTACGATTTTCTTCAAAATTTGCACAGACACTCTCCTGGGCCCCCTCTTCAATCTGGCTGAAGAAACCTACCGGGAATCCAAAGGAAGGGGCCCAAAGAGGGCCCCAAAGAGGCCCTTTCTAAGTATTGCCCCTAATTCGCGACCAACCCCGGCAATATGCACATCATTGAAAGAGCGTAATTTCCCAAAAAAAAACCCAAGTAACATTTTTCGATGGGGCCCACCTGGGGCCCACGGGACCCAATTGAAATTTGGGGCCCAATGGGGCGGCCCCTAGATTTTCTTCAAAATTTGCACAGACACTCTGGCCCCCTCTTCAATCTGGCTGAAGAAACTACCGGGGAATCCAAAGGAAGGGGCCCAAAGAGGGCCCCAAAGAGGCCCTTTCTAAGTATTGCCCTAACTTTGGACCAACCCCGGCAATATGCACATCATTGGAAAGAGCGTAATTTCCCAAACAAAAAACCCAAGACATTTTTCGATGGGGCCACCTGGGGCCCACGGGACCCAATTGAAATTTGGGGCCCAATGGGGCGGCCCCTACGATTTTCTTCAAAATTTGCACAGACACTCTCCTGGGCCCCCTCTTCAAGGGCTGAAGAACCTACCGGGGAATCCAAAGGAAGGGCCCAAAGAGGGCACCAAAGAGGCCCTTCTAAGTATTGCCCCTAATTTCGCGCTAACCCCGGCAATATGCACATCATTGGAAAGAGCGTAATTTCCCAAAAAAAAACCCAAGTAACATTTTTCGATGGGGCCCACCTGGGGCCCACGGGACCCAATTGAAATTTGGGGCCCAATGGGCGGCCCCTACGATTTTCTTCAAAATTTGCACAGACACTCCTGGGCCCCCTCTTCAATCTGGCTGAAGACCCTACCGGGGAATCCAAAGGAAGGGGCCCAAAGAGGGCCCCAATGAGGCCCTTTCTAAGTATTGCCCCTAATTTCGCGACCAACCCCGGCAATATGCACATCATTGGAAAGAGCGTAATTTCCCAAACAAAAAACCCAAGTAACATTTTTCGATGGGGCCCACCTGGGGCCCACGGGACCCAATTCAAATTTGGGGCCCAATGGGGCGGCCCTACGATTTTCTTCACAAATTTGCACAGACACTCTCCTTGGCCCCCTCTTCAATCTGGCTGAAGAAACCTACCGGGGAATCCAAAGGAAGGGGCCCAAAGAGGCCCCAAAGAGGCCCTTTCTAAGTATTGCCCCTAACTTTGCGACCAACCCCGGCAATATGAACATCATTGGAAAGAGCGTAATTTCCCAAACAAAAAACCCAAGTAACATTTTTCGTCGGGCCCACCTGGGGCCCACGGGACCCAATTGAAATTTGGGGCCCAATGGGGCGGCCCCTACGATTTTCTTCAAAATTTGCACAGACACTCTCCTGGGCCCCTCTTCAATCTGGCTGAAGAAACCTACCGGGGAATCCAAAGGAAGGGGCCCAAAGAGGGCCCCAAAGAGGCCCTTTCTAAGTATGCCCCTAATTTCGCGACCAACCCCGGCAATATGCACATCATTGGAAGAGCGTAATTTCCCAAACAAAAAACCCAAGTAACATTTTTCGATGGGGCCCACCTGGGGCCCACGGGACCCAATTGAAATTTGGGGCCCAATGGGGCGGCCCCTACGATTTTCTTCAAAATTTGCACAGACACTCTCCTGGCCCCCTCTTCAATCTGGCTGGAGAAACCTACCGGGGAATCCAAAGGAAGGGCCCAAAGAGGGCCCCAAAGAGGCCCTTTCTAAGTATTGCCCCTAATTTCGCGACCAACCCCGGCAATATGCACATCATTGGAAAGAGCGTAATTTCCACAAACAAAAAACCCAAGTAACATTTTTCGATGGGGCCCACCTGGGGCCCACGGGACCCAATTGAAATTTGGGCCCAATGGGGCGGCCCCTACGATTTTCTTCAAAATTGCACAGACACTCTCCGGGCCCCTCTTCAATCTGGCTGAGGAAACCTACCGGGGAATCCAAAGGAAGGGGCCCAAAGAGGCCCCAAAGAGGCCCTTTCTAAGTATTGCCCCTAATTTCGCGACCAACCCCGGCAA